>NC_084956.1:10927239-11211888 GCF_949316205.1 Platichthys flesus
ATGTGCATTGACCAATAGCGTAAGTTCGACTTGGCTTTATCAACCAATCAGAGTGGAGTTAGTGGCCGCGGCCTGCGATCAGGCTCTTCGGCGCGTGTGTGACCGCTGCCTCGGATTCCCTGCTTGGCTGTGGCCGGGAGGCGGGGAGGGAACGGTGGCGGAGCCAAGCAGCCGTGAAACGGAAATTACCCCGAGGGAATGTAAAAGTTTTGGGACTGAAAGCACCCACGAGCCGCCGCGTCCGCGCGCCCAGAGACTTGACACATACACCCAGTCTCTCATGGAAGCTGCTGGATTTGTGAGGAGGCGTCGGATGACAGCGGAGTCGACAGGCGGCGATCCCGGGGTTGCTGGTGCCTCTGCCGGGGCTGAAGTTCGATGGCTGGGGGGCAGATTCTGGGGAGTTTCCGAAAGTATCGTGGGGAGCCTGACCCCCCGGATCGGAGGCGAGACGGAGCTACAGACTGTTGAGTTCCTCCGCGGTGCACAGGATGCAGAGACGGAGGACACCGAACCGGACTATGAGGGTCTGCCACAGGGAGCCTCCACTAGCACCCACATGTTAGCCGGAGCCGTGGCCGGGATCATGGAGCACTGCCTCATGTTCCCCATCGACTGTGTCAAGGTAGCATAGCACAACTCTTCGGCTAACCAGCTATCCCCCCACAGCGTCCCACGAGCCTGCACAGCCCCACTCGGTTGTGTCGTGCGGGTGTTGTTTCCTGTAGCTTCACGTGTTATGGTAGCATAGCTCATTAGCTGTGAGGCAAGGTCAGTCAGCCCCGTTAGCATCTCATACCCACGCTAGCTAACCTGCTAGCATGCTATTACTAAGTTGAGCCTTAGGGTCGATATGACATTTAGGAGGGTCGCCCGTTTTGACACGCTGTGCTAAACTGCAAAGAACAATCAAATCAAACTGCTGTCCGATACTCAGGTGACATGTGGTTGCACAACCAAGTGTTACGTGTAAGGAAATTGACAATATTAACTAACAGATATGCCAATAGAAGTAAACAACTGCAACAACCGTGTAAAAGTTCAAGGAGAGCTAAGCTAAGCTGCAAACCACCAGACGCTGTTTCCATGTTATTTCCCTTGGCTGAAACTGTTTCTCTTCCTTTAACACACAAAGGGATGAATTGCTCTTAAATTAGTATTTTGTCTCGTTCAGCTTCCCGGCACAGTGTGGTAGCCTCAGGCCCCCTACGTCACACATCGTGTCCAATTGTTTACATAGTTCTCCTGGTCACATGTGAGTCAGTGCTTCTACACAGGGCCACTTCTGACCACGGGGTCTCATTTGTTATGCGTGTTAGTTGTATTATGTGGCTCTTTTTTTTAATTATTATTCATACTGTCAACCTAGCTACGGATGCATGACCTATTGACCCCCGAGAGGTCAGCTGGCTGCAGCACATGTGATCATTGGTGTGAGAGGACCCGAGAGAAGAGGGGAGAGACAATGAGCTTGGTATGGTCAGCTGTCTGTGTCAGGCTGACAAGCTGTTCAATGTGCCCACGCTTTACACACGTCTCCTCCACCTGTGGTCCACCTCTGTCTGTAGCCCTGATCCAGGACAGCACCGGTGTTTACAGATCCTTCTCGGTGTTGTGCAGTGTCTGCTAACGGAGCTCAGCCTTTGGCCAAACAAAACAACAGAGATCTGGGGCATTGTCCACTGTTCAACAGGAAGACACTTCTCAAAGCGGTTGCAAAAGCTATTGCATAAATTTGAGAGATATTCTGCGTGCTTCAAACACATCCCTTTCCTTTTGTATACAGCAAATACATCTCTGTTGTTTTTAACATCTCCAGCTGTGTCAAATAAAGGAGCTCACTCCTGCACGATAATCTCCTCACTTAAGAGATTGTGTAATTATAGTTTACAATAGATTGCCATTCCCCATTTTAATGCATCTTAAATCCCAGTAATTGGTTGTGGATTTACAATAAGCTTGCTGCATCTGAAGGTTTGTCTGAGTGCACGCTTCACATGTGGATGGTTTTTCCATTGTGAGAGACCCCCAAAAAGTCTGGTCTGTTTTCGCAAGTGTGCAGGGTCAAAGTCTATACATTGTGCACAAAGGTCTTTTCGTTATCGATATGCAAGCGCATGACAAAGACAAACAGCAGATAACGTGACTGGAAGGACCTCTTTGCATGCATGTGTTTGTGCGTGTGTATCAGACAGCCATGAATGAATGAGTGAGGAGCAGATTACCGACACCGCAGCCACTCCTCACCCTCATGTTTGTTTGCCAGACATGAAGTAACTTGATGAATGGGTTTGTACCACGGTTAGCTAGCTCTGTTCATGCCCTGCATTCCACAGCTGCATAGGATGATACAAGGCCACGTGCACACTAGTATACCACATGCACACACACACACAGCGGGGTGTACGATTTTTCTTTTGGCTGGAAGTTTTGTGCAGGCTGCAGTTTTTTCAGAGACGGACATGTCAACCTTCTAAAACTACACAGGTGGCTCAAACGCTGGTCCTCTGCACGTCCTTTAGTTAATGTTTGTTTTGTCTTATTTATCTGTGCCTGTGTTCGGAGGAGGGGAGAAAGGTGGGCTTCAGGGTCAGTGGGAAAAGAGGCTTACAGGAAGTCTGCTTATGTCCCTTTGTGACCTTTGAGCTTGTAATTCCAAACTTCCGTCTATTCAATTATGCATATACATAAACAAACACACACACCTCATTTCCCTAACTCAACAGCGTATTCACACTGCAGTCTATTCAGGACTCTCCCCATTGCTGTTTTATTATTTGCTGTAATAGGCATACATATTAAAAGACTCAAATTATACATCACATTTAGTTATTAAGAATGCTTCCCTGACCCTGTAGCTCGGAAGGGCAACAGGCTGTTTTTTGACACAGAATTTTTTTCTCATTCCATCTTTTCCAGACACGGATGCAGTGCCTCCAGCCCGAACCCGCAGCCCGCTACAGAAACGTGATGGATGCTCTTCGCCGAATAGTAGCCACGGAGGGAGTCTGGCGGCCGATGAGAGGGCTCAATGTGACGGCGGTTGGGGCGGGACCTGCCCATGCCCTGTATTTCGCCAGCTATGAGAAACTAAAAAGGACTCTTAGTGATCTCATTCATCCTGGGGCAAACAGTCATTTGGCTAATGGTATCACAAACATGCATTCAGAAAGTGTTTTGACCCCTTTACCTCTTTCATATGTTTTTTATGTTGAAGCCTAAAATCCAGTTTATACTTCTGTGTTAGATCAACACTGGTGCTTTTGTGTAGCCTGGTACTTTATGCCGCAGCCTGAAAAACTAGAAATGTCATTACGCATTGTGACGACAAAGACACAACAACTGGGATTGGTCTGCTCGGTAGTGCGTCCTATTCATGTCTCTCAGTGGAAATGACACAACACTCACCTTCATCCTGCCTCAATGGGTGGAACAGTCATTCACATTATCTCTTTTCAGTAACTCTAATAACTGTATAAATTCTCACAACGACGCAGAAGTATTAAGTCAGACTGTATGCTAAAATTTAAAAAAGATCCATAAATCTACACTTAAATCTCTCAAAACAAACAAGCAAAAACATAAATTAGCACATTTATCAATCATAACAAAGGTATTTAGGCTATTTATATGGGTTAACTTGAAATATAGATGTGGGAAATCCAATTGATTGGACAAGTCGTATGATATTTCTGCTTTTCATTTTTGACGTTTCTGAAATATGGTTTTTGCTTTGCCGTTTTGAGGTTTTAAGTGTTGATTGACTGATGAAGGAAACATCGTAGTTTTAGCATGAGGCTGCAAAATAACCAGTTGTGAACGAAGTCTTCCTTCCAGATTTACAGTATAGACACAAAAATAAGTATGGCTTTCTTAACATTATACATAAGTTGGTACGTTCGCCAGTTAAGCAATGCTGACTCAGCCTTATCCCTGCACACAGCCGACATGGCCTGATCCGTCTGGAAAACCCCTGGCAGGCCTACAAATTGGATAGAGCCTTTGTATAACTCCAGCTGTACCCTAGAGAAGTGCAAGGGTCAGCTGTAAATCTATTGCTGGATTTTGTGAAACAATTTGGGTCAAGTTTAGTTAAGGTTAAAAGGCAAAGATTCAATTTTGAAACCTTGCTCTTAATCTCTTGACTCTCTTGCTTTTCATTTTTGTTGCAGTTAAGTAGGAGGCTGGGTAAGTCTTCTTTCTCTCATCTGCTCTATCCTCTGTAGGTCGTGTCTTTTAAAGCGCATGAGTTTGGTTCAGATGGACTGACTTGTCCAGCAGGTGTCTCTCTTTGCTCAGGTTTGACCTCCTGCATTTGTTCTGGAGTGATCTCTAGTTTTCACCTGTGCAGTTTCCTGACTAAGCACAAGTTCTGCTCTGATGATATTGTTTTTTTTTTTAATGTTATCTGCAGCGATTAGGAATAAGGCAGTGCAGGCTGTGACAGGATGAGAGAGTCTCTTGCTCTTGCAAAATGCATTTCTTTTCTATTTCACTCTTTACTTAAGCCTCTGTTTTCTTTGTGTGTTCTTCGCGATAATAATGTGTAGTAATTTCGGAGGCGTGTTTATTTCAGGAACCGCTGGGTGTGTGGCAACGCTTCTTCACGATGCAGCCATGAACCCAACCGAAGGTAAGATCAACTTTTTATTGTCCGATGCCACTTGAGCTCATTATCTCTCTCAGGTTTCCATACAGAGATTTCAATAGAGAAACTTGCAGGTGTTGTGCCTGGCCACCTTCACGTGTTGGCCTGAAACCTGCAGTCCAACATATTGTCTTTCACAGCTGCCTCTAGTCCAGCTGCCCTAACACGTCAGTAGAAGGACACTAGTCCTAGTCCTCGTGAGCAGCTGGTCGATGGGCTGCAGCTGTCTAAGCAGATACTGTTTAAATGACGCATGGCATCATTGTGTGTTCATCAAACCTGTATTAACACCACTGCAGGTTATAGTTAACTAATGTTTTTTTTCTTCTTATTTTATCTTTTCCATCTTCGCACTGGCCGACCACGATCATCTATGGTCCTCTCCTCCATCGATACATCTACACACGTGTCCTCAGTTGTGAAGCAGCGCATGCAGATGTATAATTCACCATACCGCGGCGTGTCGGACTGTATACGCGCCGTATGGCAGAAAGAGGGCCCTGCTGCTTTCTACCGCAGTTACACCACCCAGCTCACCATGAACGTGCCCTTCCAGGCGCTCCACTTCATGACCTACGAGTACCTACAGGAAGTGCTCAACCCCCAAAGACAGTACAATCCCTCATCCCACATGTTGTCGGGAGCTTTGGCCGGAGCCATCGCAGCTGCGGCCACGACACCGCTAGACGTCTGCAAGACCCTGCTCAACACCCAGGAGTCTCTCACCCTCAGCTGCCTGTCCTCGAGCCAAGGCCCCGGCAAGGGCCAAGGCCAAGGAGCCCACAGACAGATCTCAGGCCTCGCCCACGCCTTCCGGACGGTGTATAGGTTGGGCGGCCTGAAGGGCTTCTTCAAAGGGGTCCAGGCAAGGGTGATTTACCAGGTGCCCTCCACAGCCATCAGCTGGTCGGTGTACGAGTTCTTCAAATACGGACTCACCAAGCACCAGCACAACAAGAGGAGAGCGCAGCACAAGGAGGCTGAGATGTAGAGACCTCCTCTCAACATCGGTCTATCCTCCCTGTGAGGAGACACTTCAATACGCACATAGAATCTGACCTAAAGTCCACCTCAGATGTCCCATCCCTTTCAGACATAGCAGATAAGAAAGACAGCTCGAGTAGGCATATTACTGCTGCGACTTTTAGAGACTAGGTATGGTTTGACTACAGCCATTCTAGAGGCCAATGCGTTTGTCCAAGCCAAGGATAAATGTGGAGAACGCACAAGTTTTCATTTAGAAAGGTAGTCAGCAGAGGGCAGTAGAGTTTCTTTGTATGTTACAGTAGTTTACAAAACGTTGGTATAGGACCAGATTCTTTTTCACATCCATTCAAAGTTTGAGTTTGCAGATCCCAGTCTTTTTTTCACTTCTTTAGCTGAAATAGATTATTGATTTGATCCAAATTCAAAGTTTTTCTGCCATTTAGAATGAATTGAAAACTGACCCAGCTGAGAACTTTGTTGCAAAATTTCCTCAGATACCTTTATAGAAATTCAGAGCCGCCCTTCTCACATCGGCAAGTCAGACCATCTTTTAATACCCTACTAATTGAACCGGTCTATTTGAAATATAGTCCAATAGAATTTGACGACTCCATAGATTAACAAGAAGGCCATAGTTCAGATATCTGTGTCATTTTTGTTTGGCTATTGGCAGTTAAATAAAGATGAGGTATGTTGGGTTAATCATGTCCCGCAGCTGGAGGGGCGGTGCCAATTGCGTTAAACAAATATTCAAATGTTCAGTAACCTTAAGGTTTCTGAAGTATGTGTGTAATTTATTTTTAATTACTTAACTACTTAATTGAATTTTATTTCCAGCAATTATATGACTTGAATTAGTTTTCTCCATTCATGTGTTCATTCAACTCCTGGATCATCCACTCATCTTTAGTCCTATGCACCTGTTTGGCAGATCAGATCAGCGTTAAGAGGCCGGGTCTGTCCATTAACTGTAGCTGGGAGCCTGTTCTCAGCTTGTGAACTACTGAGTTTCAATATCTTGCTTGGCCGCAAAGGTTGTGTACAATGTACTGTGTCCGAAAGAAGAATTTAACCCCGGATTTTATGGAAGTCAGTGTCTCATAAGATATGTATCTGTACACATAAATGGAAGCTGTCATTCTTAATGATTGATGTCTGATTGTTTCAGACACTGAATTGCACTCGATGAATAAAGACTGAGCAGCAGGGCACTAATAACTCTCTGCTTATAAATGATGGGAGCTGTCTCCTATTTCCTTAAAAGTTTCCGAATGCTTTGTGTGAAGATGAATATTGTCAGTTAATCTAGTTTTGTTTCAAGGATTTTTATGTTGGGTCCCTAGTAAACAAATGGATGGATGAAATAGAGACGGTGCCCTTATCCACATCTGTAAGGCACATGGTGAGTTTGTGTATGTTTTCAGGTATTTATTTTCAGTTTGAGGCAGGTACAGTTGTTTAGTCTCGAACACAGGTGCAGGTTTCAACTTTGACCCTCGACAGTGAAAACACAATTTGAACTTGCCTGCATTCAAACAGTAAGGAGAGAGAGGCTCAGCACATGACGCATGATGCACTTATGAGTATAATAACCAGAAGAGGCAAAAGTGGAATTTGATATGGTCAAATAGATTACATAATATTAGTACTGACTGCTGAAGAAGTTTAAAGTTTAAGAGATAAGCCAAACATAGAATTACCTCAAATAAAGGTAAATGTAGATTGTGTCACTTTAAAAATAGACATTTCATACCATCCTGCATCAGTTACGGTTGAGTCGACAGGTGAAGACGTAGCATTGGCTAAGTTTATAATAGATTTTCAGTAAGTTCTGGATCTGACAGTTCTGCAGCCAAAACTATTTGTGACAAAAAGGCCTGTCAAATGGGTTGATTACCATATTTAGCAACAAATCAACATTTCACGTTTGGACTTCAGATTTGTCTGTAATTTGTATGAAATTCTCTGTCTTTCAGTTCATAAAAAAAGGTTTCCCTTCCCTTCTGGGAGACTTCATGTGAACACCAACAAAAATCCTCTGGTCAGAATTTGTGTGCCCTTCATAGAGATCATATTGAAGAGTGACAGCTCCCCAAGCACGCAAACACACACACACACATACAGAGCCCGGTGAGACACCTGTGCAAACAGGGAGTGTTAATTAACCGTCTCTGTCACTCACTATCTACATGCATGTATACATTATGTGTGGCGTATCATAGTTTATGCTGTTAGAATGGTGTCTGTTTGTGTGCACATTGTGAAGATAAATGGAAGTAGATGGTATTTATGTACATAGCGTTGTACACTACAGTTTTGCCCATTCATTACAGTCAGGGGCAGGCACGTGCACAGACATTTTGGGGGGCAGGTGCTCAAACCAAAAGAAGGGCACCCATCGCCAAAATTGTTTATGAATCTTTATCAGACAGATTGTAAAAATCTCTCTCTACTTTCTCTTGCCATCTGTATATGAGACCAGAGCTGTTGTGTTGCAGGTATGGCCTGCCCCTTTAAGGAAAGTTTGTAGTGTGTGACGTAGTGCACCAGGGTATTGTGGGAAAAGATGCTAAAAGTGTGTGTATAACGAGAAGTGACGGACCACCTAGAGATGATAAGAGTGTCTCTGCTGTATATCCGAGAAATAAGGTGGCTGCATTCCAAGTAAAGAAACATCTCCTCCTCCTTCTTCACGGAGCGGTCCGGACGGCTGGTAACCGGCAAGACAGCCAGACAAAAATAATCTCAACTCAAAGGTCCACTTGTTCTCTCAGAAACTGGAGTTTTCCACCTCATCTTATCGTCTTCATCAGCAAAGAGGAGCTTAATCAGGTTGTCAGAATGTGTTGTCCACGTACTGGTACCAAGCTAGAAGCCACTGGATAACCCTGTTTTAAATCTCCGGATTTCTTGTGAAAATCATCTTTAAAATAAATCACATCAGGGCACAAAATCTGCAGTGATTGTTTGCATGTGTTTGTCCTCGCTATCTCCCACAATGCAGTACGTACCCTCAGCAGATGATATCGAGACGTTGACTTAGTTTCTGCGAATGCCAACACAGTTTTTACTTGACAATTGTATTGACCATAGAAACTTTGAAATGCAGCAAACACAATATAGAAAAGAGACCACTATAAGAAAATAAAGGTAATATCTTTCATTGAAAATACATGGGAAAAGTGTGTGTGAGTGTGTGGGGTGGGGGGACCATGTCGCTCAGTAAAGGTCTTAATCGAAGGTCTTCAATTATGATACTAGTGCTACACTACAACAATGAATAATGATCAAATTACATCCTTTAAACAGAACAATGTGACAGTTGTAATTACAGAGCTATGAAAGAGAGGATGTAGTTGTTGCTCAACAGAGTGACACACTTTATTATGTCAGTCATAATCACTTTGGTGTGTGTGTGTGTGTGTGTGGTTGCGTGGGTGTGTGTGTGCGTGTAGATCAGTAGCTGTTTTGCTCACCAACCAAACCTGGAACACTTTCTCTTCTCAAGTGAATATCAGCCCTAATCCAAGGCCGTCCCGTCTGACTTTATTTGGACAATAACACATGTGCACAAACCCGCACACACTCACACCCACACACACGCACTACGTCCATCTTGTACAGTGGAAACGATCAGTACAAGTTGATGAAGGGCTGGCAGCAACACACACGCATATTTGCTCCCTTGTGTATTGGTGTAAGCCCATGTTTTGGAAACTCAAGCCTCCGGTCATAGCCCCATACAGCAAGCACCTGTGGAGGGGTGTATTTCACACACACACACACACACACACACACACACACACACACATACACACACACACACACACACACACACACACACACACACACACACACACAAACACAAACACACACACACACAAACACACACATACACACACTTTCGAAGGGTACTTAGGAATGTGAACGCCTGAAGGACTCAGGTCTTCTAAAACAACTCTCCTTCTCTCCCTCTCCACATATCTATGACTCTTTTGTTGCTCCTCTAGTCAGATCTCTCTCCATATATTAAACCAAATCATCACTGCACCACTCAGCATGAATTACAGGGTGATACTGGATTGCGCCATAACGTCCACTTTATCCTGTCCTCGGCCGTGGTTAATAGATGAGGTGTGATTGCAGGCTCCTCGACTAATACACACAGACACATACAGCTTGTGATCTCATGCCCCTTGCTGGTGCTGCTGGAGAAAGGAGCTGCTGTAATCCCTCTGGCTGCTGCTGCTCTCCCACTCTGGAGTGAGAAGAGGAGGTATGAGAAGCCAGGAGAGGAGGAGAGCGGGAGACCGAAAGCAGAAAGCCTTTTTCCCCCAAATGTTTAGCAATTAAAACAACATGTGATACGTGGTTACGGTTGGTATGATTTGTTTAGAGGCCTTTTGTAAAACTTGATCTGCCGACAAGATAATCACGAATTGAGACATAATCTCTGATTTTCATCATGTTCCATTCGCATTATTAACCACAAGTGAAGTGCTAACTGGATCTATGCAATTTGATATCAACTGTATTTCTGAGAATCGAGGGCTTTTCTTTTGTTGAAGTGATGCTGCAATATTATCCTCAATATAACTCCACTTTAGGGTCGGATCACACTGGGGGCTCTTGTGATGGACATGGGCTGTGGGTCCATGGGACTATGGGGTCCAATGCTTAGTTAGGTTGTAATTGTATCGTACAAAATAGTTGAAAGTGAATTCTGATCTTAAGACAAAGGCTAAATGGTGAAACTTCACCGGCACTTACAATTTCTGATTCTTTAGCTGTGTATGTGGCTAGCATAAGGGGCCGCCTCAGTCAGCGCTTCTGGCCTTCTTGTGGAAGTGAGCTTAAAGTGGCTCACTTGTAAAATAGCAAACAGGGTCCAAATAGCCTCAAAACAAATGTGCGCCTTTATTTAACCTAAAGTACAAATTTGGGCCACCTTTGGCTAACATTTGGTATTGCAATGGCATACCTCTGGCTAACAGGACCATCATTCCATTGGGTATCTGGGCTGCATATGGGATATGTGCGATGTGGGCAAAAACTGGGCAATTTTGCTATATGGGTGATTGGGTGTAATATAACTGGAAAAAAAATTCTGAATCACATTTCCACAAACTAATTGCCCCAAAATTGACTTGAGCCATGACTTGCTTCAGGTTTTCATAAATTTATCAGTGGCTTTCATTTGTTTAACTCCTTTGAGGGGGAGAAATTCCTGCATGAAATTCCTGCATTAAATTAATGTTTCATGACAGTATGGATGATTTGAAGTGGTCATTTATTATCACACTAGTATTTAATTATCACGGCAAACAATTAAGCTGCACTGAACTGTAAATAAAGTACAAACAAGTTAAAATAACAAACAATTACGCTGCACTGAACTGTAAGTAAAGTACAAAAAAGTTAAAATAACGAAACCTGTAATATTACTTGTGAACAAATATCATTCACCTCTTACTAAACTAACAAGTCTTTGGATCCTTTTTCACGTGACCTGCATCAGCCTATGCAACAGTCCCGATCCGCGGCCACGAGAAAATGAACGAATCTCTCTTTGAGAGGACTTGTTAATCCAGAGTCCTTGTAAGGATTCGTTCTAAACGAATCATTCACGACCGACACATCACTAATGTACAGTTCATACTAAGTTTCTTGATGAACAATGGAGCTCGGGGGAGGTTTTCTTCACCGCTGGACTCACGGGTCCGGTGCTTCTTGCCTTTTCCGAGGGACATTGAGCAGTGACATTATTTCCTTGAGCTTTAAAAATGAGTTCCAGCATACCACCAAATTTCATGGTCCCATAAACTGAGAAATAAAACCCCAGGTCATTGTTATGATTTTATTTCATACTGGGTTAAATTAAACCAATGGCATTGAATCCTTGTGTTTTGACATGTGTTTCTTTCACTAAGTGTGGTTTTACAATTCACTGGATTTCTTGATATCTGTTGCAACGATGTCCTGAAGCCTGGCCCTCATTACCGATATACTTATATACTTCAGCCCTTCTGTCCTAACATTTAGACTTAAAAATGGTCCTTGGCTATAGTCAATTCATCATTAACTGTAACATGGTACCTAAGAGGACACCAGGAATGCAGCGTCAGTCTGAATAATGAAGCACAGCAAAATGTGAATCCCTTATGAGGGACGACCAAACGGACCCACCAGCCGACTGTGCCAGTTGTGGCTCCACTGTTTCCCATGATACACTGCTGTAGAGAATTAGGCTGCTGTGGGGAGATACGGCTCCTGTCATCACTTAAGAGAACAAGTTGGGGAGGAGAAATTCTTCCCACCACTGTCAAGGATATCAAGGATACAAGATGATCATTAACTAACACACACACACACAGACACACACACACATACTCACCCACACAGCAGTTCCTTTGTGAGAAAAAGCTGCAACAGTGGGAGAAAACAGCTGTTTGGACTATCAGCATGTGGTGTTACTGTAAGCCTGCGGAGGATGCTGGACAACATGGAGAGGTGCAGCTATAGTTTGTGTGTGTTGTGCTCCTTCTCACTTCTTGTGCAATAAAATAAACATCATGGAGGATTTAAACTGAATAGAGAGCTGCTCCATTGTGTTTGGGGTGAATTTTCAATGCTAGTAAGATATGTAATAACACTCCCATGACAGGGAAACTGATTTTTTATTACATGAACGGACAAAGTGTGATGAAATAAAAACAATATGGAATCAGTGGGAGTCTATAGTTAGGTTATGTTTGCTGCTTGTCATGCATGGTCTTTATTACATCTCCCTGTAATAAACCCTGCCTTCTCCATGTTAGTGGATGGGACATTGGCCAAACTAAAAATGAAGCGCAGATGTCATTTCTGTAATTTTAGCTTTCGCACTAATTGTCCAGTGTTTTTCCAATAGTAATTTTTTTTTGTCCATTACTCTTTGATTGACAGCTGAGGCCGACTCACGATTGGTCGAGCATTCATATCAGCGGGACCTTGATGGTGCTGCTCTACACCCCGATCAAGAACCATGCGGGCTCTGGCTCCAAATGTGCAAGATTGTAGCACAAGTGAAATTTGGCTTCATTCCTAAATAGTGGGAGGAAGTGGAGACGCGTCGTCCATCTTAATAGTGTAAAGATGGAGTATTTTCACTGTGTTGCCTAAGGAGGGATCCCTTACTGAGAACTGCCACAGTTCGTTCGTGATCAAAGCAAAAAGCTAAATAAATTTGCACACACAAACACACACTTATCCCTTTGGGCCGTTGGGAGTCAAGCTGGATCTGATGAACTTCAGCAATGTTACGGCTGATCGCAGGTGTCCAGCAACCCCCCCAATGTTGTGACAATTCCCTGTAAAAAGGTAAGCGAGGTCATAAAATCTTCTAACAAACACTTCAGAGAACTGCAACCTAACACACACGCACACACTCTTTCTTTTTCTCTGTGCACATCCAGCACGTGTGCAAGCACAAAGACACACAGTTTTTCACACACACTGCCTGAGACCAAAACTGAAGTTGTCTGTCAGTGGCGTGGAGGCAGTGTGGACAGGATTCCTTGCATGTGCACTCGTGTGTCTGTGTGCGTGCGTGTGTGTGTGTTGAAGCGACGCAGGTGCAGTCAGGGACACTGAGGGAGAAACAGGCCTGCTGCCCTTTGAACTTGATCTTGAAAGGAAAGCTGTCTTCCCATCCTGTCAAATAAGCTTAACTGCTTATGCCTCGGAGCGTCGTCCGCGCAAACTGGTCCGAGCCATTCCATTACTCACTGAAAATAATCGTACAAATTTTGTATTCGTCACACAAAGATATCATCAGCAGTGAACTATATTAAAGCCAGTTTGATAATTATTGTAACTTATACATTTTTTTTCAACCCTTGTTTTTTGTTGTGCAAAGTAATTGGGAGATCAAAGTCTGAATTTAGTCCCGAAGTCATTGAGGTCCCTCCCAGTTTACACTGCATCCCTCAGTGAGCACCAGCTTGGTGTGTGTGTGAACATTGGTTCAAGGTTAGGACATTTTTTAGCTCTGAGTCTACATCCTAAATCTGCAGTCGGTGGTGACTGATGTGGCCTAAAAAAAAGGATAAAACAAAACCGCTCTATGTGATAATTTAAACTGCAAATAGCAAAGTGGGCAAAAGTGCAGCATTATTTGTGGTTGTGATGATAACTTAAATATGACACCTGGATGCTTTCTGTTTAACACGGCAGTGATGAGCGTCTCTTTCACCGGAGGTGCAGACCATGCAGGAAGAGGAGGTGGAGGAGGAGGAGGGAAGCTTGAGAGGCCGTAAGTGGGGCCTGAGTAGTTTTTTTATCAGCTCACTGATATGAGACTGCTCAGTGCACTCCTTGTCTTTGCTTATCACGGCTAATTAAAACATTTGGATTCCTCTGGCTGGCTCTGGAGGAGAGTTGGTTTGTGTGTGTGTGTGTGTGTGCTTGGGGTTGTGTCTGAGCATGTGTGTGGGAGACGTGAGGAGTCGGAGGAAGGAAATGTAGAACTTTGAAATACTTCCTGTCCATCTGTGGAGAGAGGAGCTCAACCACTGACAGACATGCTGCTTCTATGGATGCAGAGACAACAACAAAGATTATGTTTTTGTATGCATTGGTTTTTTTTCTGGTTAGTTTGTTCATTAGCAGAATTATACAAAAACTACTCAACTAGTTACTCTAGTTGAATATTATAGGAATTGTTTTTGAAATAATAATATTCTAAACAAATTTGAATAACGCATATGCCGAGGTACGAAAAGAATGCAAAGTACAGATACTTGGGTTAAAATCAACTCAAGTAAGAGTATACGTACTGATTCAACCTCTTCTCAAGTAAAAGTATAACAGTCATGCTGAAAATGTAATATATATATATGAAAATATAAAAGTTTTCATAAAGACACACTAACTAAATCAAATATATATCAAATATATATATATATAACAGCACGTTGTTGACATTGGCTGATTCTGTATTTTCTTCCATGTTATCACTCCTTCTCATGGACACATGCACTGCTCCTCCTCTCCACAGTTGAGTCTCCCTGTCTTGGGTGTTTCATCTTGATCTTCCATGCACTGATACTTATACCACAAGGAATCCTTGAATGGTTTTGTTATTGTCCATTCAGGTTGAAATCTCTCTTGATGTACCCTCAAATACATTCAAAGGAGAGTAACAATAATTTTGTTGAAAATGTGGGGAGTAAAAGTAAAAAGTCAGAAAAAACAATTCTCAAGTAAAGTACATACCTACTACTTATCTACTTAGGTACAGTAAAAACGTACTTGTACTTAACACCTCTGCCTGTATGATGAGGGGTTTCTGTTATTTTTGAATCCCACTCAAGCTTCACCTTTTTCTCATCTGTCTACAAATACACACACACAGACCTTCTTAAAAAAGAGCCTGTTCTTTATGAGTTCTGGGTGGGCCTCATCTTTCTATCTTCCCTAATCCTCATCATGACCTCTGCTCCCCTGCTCTGACAAACAGACCTGGAATCAGTGCCTCTCTTTACAGACACAATGCTCTGACCACTGGGCTAATATAGTTGTTTCAACCTGTCAACTCCGCTCGGCCTAAAACCAAATAACAAGATTTATCAAGATCAGTTTGAATTGTACAGTTACATTAAATTCTTCTTCTTTGGTTGCACGACAGTCACTGTTTGCAGCGCAGCAAGGTCACAACAATGAGGGCTGATTGTGTGGAGCGGCTGAAATTGGCCACAGAGGTGTGATGTCTAATTTCCTTGTTAAAACCAGAGGGGGCCTGTGAGAGCTGATGTGTTTTCCATGTGATGGATGTGTCTTCCCCACAGGGAGTTGATGTCTTATAGCTTTACTGTAAATGTTTACATTCCTGCATGCACTGATGCTATCTGCTAATAGTTTCTGGAACAAGCCTGAAGAGTCCTCTGGGTGGGATTATATGCTGTTTGTGTGTGTGTGTGTGTATGTTTGCGAGTTGGCGTGTGTGAGCATGTGTGTGTGTGTGTGTGTGTGTGAGAGAGAGAGAGAGACCAGGTCAAAGGGAAGCAGATCTGTCTTTAAACAGAGGTATTAACCATGACCTCTCCTTCCTGAGTCCTGCCCTGTGTCTGCTTAGGGCCAACGCATTAATGGCAGCAAAACACACACACACACACACACACAGACACACACTTTTGTTTTGCATTTCCCGCAAAGCAAATACATTTAATGCTGATTATATTTGTTTCTTACAGAACAATCAACAATTGTCAGTGTCTGCATCTCGGGAGAGGGAAGCCTCACCCAACCTTGCTTAACCCAGACGTCTCCGTGCCAGCAGCCACTAAGTGAATACGATATTGTTTAATCAACAAGGCCCTTGAGAAAAAGATTCTTGTTACAATAGGCCCATCGGAAACTCATTGTGTAATTGCTGCCCAGGAGCCCTGAGAGAACGCTCTGTCAATAGATGTGTATCTTAAAAAGTGCAGCCAAGCGTGGGTTAGGTGAGGACTGTCATTCCTGTGTTGCTCGAAAGTAGCTCGGCCCCACCCTCGGCACATTCCTCCCAGCTGAGAAATCGGCAGCGACATAAAACACAAAAGCAAATTACATGTTACCAGTGCCGTTAATAAGTCCCTTTTAAATCTGCCATTTGAGGTCACGGAAGCTGTTGCCGATAATTGTTCAATGACGCAGACGAACATGTTCTCCTGCACGTCTGTCCTCCTCCTTTTTATTCTCTTATGAGCCCATTCATGGCGAGGCACATAAATAAAGCCCAACTCAAAGTGTTTACATACTTGAACTTTAGTATTTATACGTACAGTAATGCTCGATGGCTCCGAGGCCTACTGGCTGGAGCACATTCCTCACGAGAAGGCAGTTGAAGAAGTGGCACTGGCTGTGACCTCAGAGGGATTCAGTGATGATGGAGCAACGGATAGGGAATTCAGGTTTCACATTTTATGGTATGTTTCCATTGCTGAGATTGTTTTATCGATAACTGGAGCGAGACAATAACAACCAAGTTCCAACGTTGCTGAACTTAAAGCAGCAGGACAAAGTGGGTGTTTGAGTCACTGCCTGGTTCAATCACTCGTCACTGGAATGGAACCGGTGTTTTCTGGACACATGGGGCAAACATGTAAGCATGCTAACATGCTAATGTTAAGCTGGTGAATTGTCCATGTTGCTTTACTAATTTTGCTAAAGAGTTGTATGTTTTTCTATTTTTTCTATATACTGTATTTATACATTCTACTTATATTTCTTTAGTAGAATGTTTTCTTATTCTTCTACATTGGTCCACAGTCGATATTTTTTCTACATTCTATATTTTTCTATTTTTGGGGGGGGGGGGGTTTAAGGATTTATTAGCTTGGAGTTAAGTGTGACAGGGGAGAGAGTGCACCGGATTATGCTGATATGTTATGGCTGTTGAGACATGTTGAATTCATGAAGGCACAGTGAGAGCAGATCCTCAAAATATCCATCCAATAGATGTTGAGATATTTCCGTCTGGACTGAAGTGGTGGTGCCACGGGGCGGGGGGGGACGTGCTATAAAAAAGTCAGTTTTTACAACTTTGACCTGAGATACTTGATGACATGCATAAACAGTTTATCTAAGCTGTTAGCATTTTTTCTAACTTCTGTGATTGTTTGACTGCTCGTCTTTCGTCCCCATGAGCCTTTCTTGTGGCACTGTTACAACTGCAATTATGTTAATATGTAATAACATCAAAACAGATCTAATTTGTTATAAGTCAAAGGGCTGGTCTGGATGAAGTCTTTAAAGGCATCATGGTCATCCTGGGATTTGTCTCGGTCACCTTTCCTTTACATTCTTTTATTGGGAAACTGTGTGTGTTTGGCGCCACAGACGGGCTTCAGGCAAATAAGATACTCAACCGTTCACCAGCACAGTGTGTATACTCGGAGCTCATAGAAAGTGACCTACTTCACTGCCACATCTCTAACCTTTGTGTTGCAGAATCTCAGCTGAAAAGCAAATACACTGTGAAAACAAAAAGATAATTAGTTACCTAACTGTACCTTGCTGACTTAAAGTCAAAAAGAGAAGAGTGTTGTTTCTCATGCCCAGGAACCTGTTGGACACAGTGCCAACCACTTACAGTAGGGAGAGCTTGAAGTGGTGTTTTGATGCGAGAGATAGCCGAGGTTTGGGTCGGTGCCAGTGTTTGGTGCAGGGCGATCCTGTCCTGTGGCCCAAGGTAGCTTGTGGTGGGAACCGGGAAGTTGAAGCACCCATTTTAGATCTTATTTCTCCGGTGTCACAGCCTCTTGACTGAATTCATTTTTTATTTATAATATTTTCTGGACTTACAAAGACATACCTGCCTATCTGTCGACAAATACTTGCAAACATCTTGTACAAGATGACACAAAGGGATATCGCTTAACTTGTGGCACAAGTATACAATAGGTATTTTGTCTTGTGATTCCTGCCCACATTCGGAACGTCTTTTAAGTTCAGTCAAACCAACCTGACTGTCACGTGGAATCAGTTAAGAACTCCTCCAAAGAACTAGTCACGTTCATGTTTTTATTTTCACAGCAAGTGGCGCTATTGATTGTATCACTTTGGGATGAGGGTGCAGTCTTTTCAGTACGGATGATTAATGTGTGCTGTCTTGCGCAGCCCTGGACTCATGGTGCAACATCTCCACGGTCTATTGGCCCTCTATGAGTCATGCAGCACACAGGCCTATGCAGGACACACATAAAACACTTTTTTTTTTTTTACAATAACAAATGTTCTGCTTCTAAATATCATTTGGAGGAGCCAGTTACTTTTTTTATTATAAAACCAGTAAATGCCTAAATCAGTTTGCTGTTGTGTGCTTTTCTTCACATGCCACTGTTGGTATGACGTGTCCCTTTGCACCCGCACACATTTTGAAAGAGCGTACAGCGAGTTATTTTTTCATGCTGTCTCTGCACAACCTGTTGCTGCTTAATCTGTTGCTTTAGCATTGTGTGGAAAATAATTCACACACAGACGTTCTCTCCAGAATGGTCATAAACCTCCTGTAAAGAGAGTGTTCTCACAGGTGTTGCATTGAGACTAATGATCAATAAAGACGTCCCATAAATAACATGGATACCTACTAAAAATGTCACCGTGCTCGTCATACTTCTCACACTTCCAGAGAGGCTGCTTTCCCCTGTTGGGTTTGTATAAATTCAGGATTCCTTTCTGCTCGGTCTGGTCTCTTAAAATGGACTGTGACAGTGACGGAGGAGAAGGAAAGAGCAACTTACAGAATAGCTGATTTAAACGTGATCTGATTCACTGTATTTACTGATAAACTTTCTGAATAATTGAAATAGCATTTCAACTGTATTTCATTTCTATTTGGATTAATTGGGCTGCTGAATTCAAAGCATGATTTTGGTCAAGTGCATTTTAACTGTACGATATCATTTAGAATTTAATAATTATTCCCACTTCTCCTCGGAGTTCAATCTTTTATATTTTGTATTTTATTTAAAGCATTTCTGGGGGAATGCTACCATGAGTGTGAGGTGATCAAAACTCTGCTATACCAGCAATGTCTGGCTGCCCTACACTAAGTAGCAGAAAGACCTATGAAGCCTGGTCTTTGCCTTTCTGACACCCCCACAGGATCAGACAGAAAGAAAGCTGAAAGTTAAAACTCATGAAAACACTTAAATCTTGGTGTATCATTCAGAGATTTCCTCATGCAGATATGATCTAGTTGACAGTCTCAAGACAGCTGTGCTACTTGTCTTGTTCACAGCAGGGTAAAGTTTGCCATACGACCTTTGTTTTTAATGTCCAATAATAAAAACTTTTGTTCTCTCTCAGAATATCTGACTTTAAAGCCATGGTGAGAAACATTCTATAAATCCTGAACGCTTGACGAATATCTGTTTTTTTTTGTTAAAGAACATGGCTACAGGTATAGGAGAGGCGGTGGTCTAGTGGCAGAAACTTGGACCATGGGCAGAGAAGGTCTCTGGTTCGACTCCACGGAGAGACAACAAAAGATGAACCTGGATTGATCTGTCCAAAAATCCAGGAGTCTCCCTACCCTGTCTAGTGCCCCTGAGCAAGGCACCTACTCTACCTGTACCTATCTGCTCCCTGGGCCCCGTACATGGTCGCTCACTGCTCTGTGTGTCCTGCACCAGATGGGTCAAAAGCAGAGGTTACATTTCCCTACCTGCATGAGTGTGCCTTTGCATGTCTTGCATGTGTTTGGGACTAATAAATGCATCGTAATCTTAAGACATAAACATTATTCATGATCGGAAATCATTTATATTTCGGGGGAAAATCAATATTATTTGATCAAAAACCTCCGTAGTGTTGCACCCTGTATTAACTGAACAAAAAGCTGCCCACAGCTTCTAAAAAGTCAGAAGTCTTAGATTTGAAGCGATGCATGCTGAAGTCCAAAGTAAAGAACAAGCCTCAGATCATCATCCCCCTACAGGACATGCTGTTCATGCTCCAGGGCTGGCTGTAGTACTGCAGGTAGGGGTAGTACTGGTGGGCCTGGTACAGTGGCACAGTCACTGGGATGTGTACTCCATTCACATGGTGGTACTGGTTAAGATTGTCCCTCATCAGCACTTTCACAGCCACATTCTTTGGTGAGCTGCAAGCCGCCAGTTCGGCCGCCATCTGGCGCCGTTTGGTTTTATATCTCCGGTTCTGGAACCAGATTTTCACCTGGGTCTCAGTGAGTCTCAGAGCCGAAGCCAGGTCGCCCCGCTCGGGACCGGAGAGGTACCGCTGCGCGTTGAAGCGCCGCTCCAGCTCGTAAACCTGTGCGTGAGAGAAGGCCGCCCTGGAGCGCTTCTTTGTGCCGGGCCGGCACTGCCGCTCGTCGGATGAACTGCTGACCGTCACCTCGCTGTGGTGACATCCCTCCTCTTCTGCCTCCGCCTCTTCACTGCGCCGCTCCTCCAGGTCCACGGAGCAGGGCTGCTGGCGCGTAAAGCCTAGAAAAGATGACAAAAACATGTGACGACACAAAGGGTTTTGGCTCAGCCAAGGTCATCCGCTGCTGAAAGTCACTTCAACAAATGCAATAATTTCCTCGTTCATTCATTTCACTCGGGGGACAACGTGAATTAAACAAAAGAGCCGACGGTTAGAAACTTTAACAACAGTGACCATGACTTTAGTCTCTGATCAAAAAATGTTTCTAAATATTTTTAGATTTTTTCCCAAAGATTAAAATTACATATCCCTGTTAATACCTCTGAAAATATCTCATCATTTAGTTTGTCTTTTCTGGATTAAAACCAGATTAAATCTTTACAGTCCTATTCTGCCAAACGGAATAAAACTCCTCACCTTCTGTGAGCTCACTTTCCTCTCCCGTGGTCTCTTCCCTGTCGGTATCAGCTCGGAGGTTTCCAGAAGGCAGCCTGAGTTCAGGAGGAAGTCTCCCCGGCAGGATGCGGCTCTCCTCAGCGTCTTGGCGACACAGATCGGGGACTCTGGTGCCATTTGGCGCGCTGCAGATGTTGCGCTTTGCTCCGCACTGCTCCTCTGCGCTCCCGGTCCCGAGCGTTCCCCGAGAGTTACGTCCGCTGAGGATTGCTTTGATGGAGAAGGACGAAAAATCTAATGTCATGGTTGAAACAAGAGCACGGATAGTCCCTCACGCTCGGATGCGTTTTAAATGGAAGCATCAAGAGAACAGCCTCTGGAAAGCACGCTTCCTTACTGGTCTGATCTTTTCGCTGCTCTCTTTAATTCTAATTTAATTGTGGTGGACAAAGTTTTTGGTCTGCTAATGATCAGCCCACATCAGGACCTGTCAGGTCTATTACAATATTCTCAGCAGCAGCACCTCCAGTGTGCTCTTGATAGGCTGTTTTCTCTGCCTGGTCCCTCCTTCGCAACGCCCAGCTTCACCCTGTGATATGCGCTTCTAACTGAGGACGAGGGTCAGGGATTCGGTCGAAGCAGTTTTGTGTTTGACCTCAGAGAGCAGATTGTTTGTAGGAACAGAAGGAATTGTTTTTTAAAATGAGGTAATAGCTCAGTGCAGCTACACCTGTCAGAACTTGTTAGAAATATGGAGATGAGGCGTGTTAAGCAAAGCATAATACTGAGACTATTTTACTTGAATCGGGACCTACAGTGGAAGCTGTCAAGTCGTTTTGCTAAACTGAGCTGTTTGTGAAACTGTGTGTTTACCACATACCCGAGTGTAAACTGCTGTGAGAAAACCTTATGCACAAAGTTCCCAAACCGCGGGTAAAATTGGTGTTCTTTCAATTTTGGAATAACAAAGTACTAATTACATTAGTTAATTACTTTGATTTATGCTCAATTTGACTTCTACACTTCTCTGTGGAAACGCACTGACTTAAGATTTTCTTTACTTCTAATTCTTAAACGAATTTAACATGCCATCTATTCTTCTATTTTATGCGTAATATTATGCATGTTTGTGGCTTAAACGATTTTGGAGACCATGATGCCATAAAGTGTGTGAACAAAACTCACAGCAGAATTTTCACTGAATGATTAGACTAGAGTATTTTATTAAGGAAAGGTACCTCCAGCCTTGTTGCTGACATGACAGGAGAGTAGCGCCGCCGTGCGGTCATGATTTTGGTGCGTTAAGTAAAGAGACAAGACGATGACTATACACACACACATCCGCTCCTCTCTCACTCATACACCAGCCCGGGCATTACGCAATCAGCAGGCCTATCTCCGGAGAGGAGACGTGATGACAGACGCGATGATCTGCCTCCGCTGGGTTGTTTTGTTTTCTTCCTCTGACAAAACAGAGAAATCTCTCTGACTGCCACGGAGCTCAACGCAGCACACAGTGTAAGAACAATATGAAGCACGAGAGTTTGGCACATTTACACGACCTGACATTTTAGTTCTTTAAAATAACATACTCATAATAAATTCTGTTATTGTTGAATTAAGAAACCCTTCCTTCACCTCCATTAGATGCCTGAGTTATAATCTGAGAATAAAAAAAAATATTTCCACTATCCCTTTCTCTCCCGCGAGGTGGTTTCCTCCTGAACGCGCACGGGATCAGTTCGTCTCAACTTATCCTGACTCTGCATGTGCGTCCTCTAAGTCGCTACAGTCAGCAAATTACTAAAAATGTTTTCTACGGGACTGAAGTCATGCGCAAAGGGAAATGGTTTCTATTACGCACAAAAGAAAAAACTAGTTTCAATCTTGGTTTTGAGTTGTTCTCCGTCTGCAGAACTAAATGTATTTACTTCTAATCAGACAGCTCTCCTTCACTTAATTATTTTTTAATTCTTACTAGACCACATTTACATAACATTCTGATGTCATACTATTCAAGGTAACATTTTGGTATAAATGTAACTGCAGCTCTGCACAACTTTTTTAATTTCCATTGGATGGCATGTTGGCTGCCGGGACGTTCCTCGGAGGGCCACCACCGAGCTCCAGCTCCTCTGGCTTCTCAACACAGGTTTTCTTCTATATTTGGGCCCTGGCTCTTTTGTGGGCTACTTGAGTGGTTTCCCTTGGAGACTTTGTTTTGGGAGCTCCACGCCTCGCGCAGTGATGAGCCGAGCTGCTATCTTTGGAAGGATGCGAGATAGTGATCGCAGCGCCTGTCAGAGCAGCAGTGGCCAGGCCGCGCGTCCTCAGGCATCGCCGTCCTGTCGCCAGCTCTATTTACACTTGTGACTCTGCAGCACTTAGGGCTGACAACAGGTATGTCCTACCGGCAGCGCAGTAGCCAGGGGAAGTGGCCGGCGAGGCGACCAGAGGAGACAGACACTCGCCTTACGTTGCCATTCATCTCCATTAATAGTGTCTGCGTATTCGACCATGTCTGGGTGGCGAAGGTGTTTGATTACGTTCATCTCGCGTGTGTGTGTCTGTGTGTTTTTACGCGCACAGTAATATTACAATATAATTAAAGTTATCACATCCTGAGATTATACCGATTAAATTGTTATTTGATATATATATATAGTGGTAGTATTATTGTTATCATTGTTGTGTAGATGGTTATAATGTTATATATTTAGATATATAACAGATATATATTTAGAATTAGGGTTTATATATTTCCGGGGGCTACATCAGTCAAGAGAACATTTTCCAACAATATTTATCATCCAAATCTCTAAGTTTATTCGCTCTGTGGGTCCCGAGGATCTTGGCTGTCTGGTTAATGTCCGTCTGTGAATCCTGACCGGACATTAGGTCGCCTCCGAGTTTCTGGTTCTTGTCTCAGACCAAAGTCTATCTCAAGTTTTTCTCACAAGCAGAGAAAAAAAACACTTTCATGGCTTGACAAACAATTTGAGACGATGAGAAACTACATGCATTGGGAACTCAGCCGCTATTTATTTGAGTTTTCTATTCCCATGCACATGAATGTGGAACATTAACGTAACGTGCATCCTACAGTATCATATGCGTTCGGGAATGGGCACTTTATAAAAATGTGTACTGCAT
This sequence comes from Platichthys flesus, assembly GCF_949316205.1. Taxonomy (NCBI): domain Eukaryota; kingdom Metazoa; phylum Chordata; class Actinopteri; order Pleuronectiformes; family Pleuronectidae; genus Platichthys; species Platichthys flesus. The sequence goes on from NC_084956.1 coordinate 10,951,340, forward strand.
GGTTTTAAATACGACAATATAAGAGTGCTTGCACACACACACACACACACACACACACACGAAGCACACACACACACGAAGCACACGAAGCACAGTGCAAAACTGTCAATTGCATCATTTAATTTCATCATCATTGATCATTTTCAAAAAAGAAAAGCTGATTCAGACAAAAACAAAGGCTGCTGTTCAAACACTATCACACCGTCACAAATAGAAACATAATACTTTATACGACTGCATCGTTATGGTGCATGTTGATAATCCCGATGCATTTGGGGTTACAATTCAATGAGCCAGGCAGTCAATTCATAATGGGCTGATTATTGTGTGCATAATACATGTATGTTTTTTAAAAATTTCCAAACGGTCCATTTTCTGTTGCACGTTTTAAGCAACAGGACACATACGCACAGTCTTTGTTAAACGACTACATTCAATCATACAATCAAATATTCAACAGCAGGTTTAAAAACGTCTTGTATACTTTGTGGCTCAGAGAAAAAGGCGCATTTTCTGTCTCTCAGTCTGTGGGTCAGGGTTTCCTCACTATTTGTACTTTCTGTAGCGTGTGAAAGTTGTGGATTGTGCCATCCTTGCATCAGTTGATCCGATTTGTGTGCGTGAAGCCTGAAACATGCTTCTGCGTTTTCACGGGCCCGTAAGCGCAAGAGCCCTTCCGGGTCCCTTACGTGCTTATGTATCCCTCCTTACGTGCTGACGGGTGTCGACCCCCTTTTCTAAAATTTACGGCAAAGCTCCGCAAGCTCACTCAGCCCGCAAGGCTGTGATTGGTCTGCTCTACATCCCTTCTGGAGCTGCATTTCCGGTTTCATGCCCCATAATACCGGCAGAAATCACGGAAGATTTAGAAGAACGAATATGGACCAAATAGAAGAGCACTTGGCAGAAGATATCCGATAGTATGATCACTTGTATAACCTGTCACTGACTGGCGGATTTGTCCGCCAGAAAAAGGCTACGAGGAGCCGCAGTGGCTATGTAAATAAACAATCGACGAAGAAGAAAGAAGGCGTCTCTAAGGTCGTCTCGACAAAAAGCATTACTCCGCCTAGTGTTCTGGGCTGGGTTCAGGCTTAAAGCCTGAAACATGCTTCTGCGACTGCGTCTGCGTCTTTTCACGCCGCTGTGGCGCAAGACTCGTTTTCATTCATGCTTCCCCAACCGTTGCGCGTCTTACAAAGCAATTCCGCGCCAGAACACTAGGCGGAGTAATGCTTTTTGTCGAGACGACCTTAGAGACGCCTTCTTTCTTCTTCGTCGATTGTTTATTTACATAGCCACTGCGGCTCCTCGTAGCCTTTTTCTGGCGGACAAATCCGCCAGTCAGTGAGAGGTTATACAAGTGATCATACTATCGGATATATTCTAACAAGTGCTCTTCTATTTGGTCCATATTCGTTCTTCTAAATCTTCCGTGATTTCTGCCGGTATTATGGGGCATGAAACCGAAAATGCAGCTCCAGAAGGGATGTAGAGCAGACCAATCACAGCCTTGCGGGCTGAGTGAGCTTGCGGAGCTTTGCCGTAAATTTTAGAAAAGGGGGTCGACACCCGTCAGCACGTAAGGAGGGATACATAAGCACGTAAGGGACCCGGAAGGGCTCTTGCGCTTACGGGCCCGTGAAAACGCAGAAGCATGTTTCAGGCTTAAGTCCTATATTCAGCCATCCCGGAGGAGCCTGCCCCAGTCCTGATTGCGCACAGATACTGCGCTACCATGCCCGTATGCCCTGCAGAGTTCCTTGACAGGGTGTGACCACTGGCCCTTGGGGAGCCTGGCCTTGCGTCTGTGCGCCAAGGTTTCCCAAATTCATGTTCATGAAAGCATTGGCAGAGGTGGTACTGGGCGGCAGAGCAGGTAAACTGGAGTAAGTACAAGAGTAAGTGTTGGTGTACACCGAGCTGTTGTAGCTGTAGGCTGGGTAACTGTAGCTGTACGGGTTCGGAGCTCCCACTGTGTAGGACGAGTTATAGTTCTGGGATCCGCTGAGACAAGGCCTTCCGTCCCGGACCAGCACCGGCACAGCCACCCTCCTGGGCGGCGGTGGATGATGGTGGTGGTGGTGGTGGTGACCTGCCATCTCCAGAGTCTTGTCCTGCCGCTGCCTCTTGCATTTGTACCTCCGGTTCTGGAACCAGATCTTGACCTGGGTGGAGGTGAGCTTCAGGGAGCTGGCCAGGTGCTCTCTCTCCGGTGCGGACAGGTACCGCTGCTGCTTGAAGCGCCGCTCCAGCTCGAACACCTGAGCCTGGGAGAAGAGGACGCGCGGTTTCCTCCGGGTCCTCTGCTGCTTGGTGGCGGGTTTCTCGGAATCTGCATCCTCGCACTCGTCCCGCAACACACCGCAGCTGTCTGCATGGAGAATGGAAAAATGTATATTAATACCTGAACACCAAAATTTAACAACACATGGTAATTATTAAGTTATTTTAAATATTTATCCAACACTCAATTACTTCCTAATTTCCTTACACCGTGCTACATCAATTCATTTATATATTTCAAAATATATTTTTTTCTGAAATTGTTGAAGCATATAACTTATTTTGTAATGGGTATTTACAATATTCCCTAGTATCTGCAATATTTTCCCACACTATTGTTTATACAACATTATGTAGATATTTAAAGTATGTGGCCTGAGTAATTTGAAATATATAAACTGGAAACGTAGCACATGGGTTGCAAATTCTCTTACCAACATTTTTGCTCATATTTATTTGGAATTAAACCGACATCCATGACTTCACTGAAAGAATAAATTACTATTACATTTTCAAGTATTACCTGAAGGTAAACAAAACACAAATATTAACATGCGTATGTTAACATAAACATATTATATATTGAGATTTTATGTAAAATAAAATAATTAGTCTATCTTTGAATCTGTGATTAGAACTGATTTTTACTTCATATTTTTCTTGTTTCGATTATTTAAAGTACACTGATCAGTGTACACATATAAGCACTTAAAATAACCTCAAGGTCCATGTAAAGCAATTACATTTATTGATTCTAATGAACAGCATGAAAACCATTTTATGGGTTATTATTGCACAAGGTGTGGCACATGATATGTATATATATATATATATTTAAATATATTTGTATAACTATATATAAGGTGGTTTTAGTTGTCATTACAGAAAATAATAACCAATTAAACAGGGTTATTCAATTGAATATTAAATTCATTTAATATGAGCCTATTGATTAAAATCAGCTCAGATTTTTTATTCGACTTGTTTCTCCTCTGTTCATTTGGACCTCAGTTAAAACCACTTCTTTACCTTGTTATACAGTAAATCAACACATGGCCGCCATGTTGTCTATCAAAGTCAGTTTAAAAAACTGCCTGTAATTATTTAGCAAGAGAGATGATTACTTTTATGTCTGTGAACTTGTTGATCAGATTTGTATTCCTTTATTGGTAAATATGCAGTAACGACAACTTCATCCCCTCCTCGCTCGCTTGAGGATCACAGTGGGTTATAATACGCGTCTGTACTCACTGCTGTCTTGGTCCTCCTGCTCGGTCTCCAGCCGGAGCTCTGCAGAGTGGCTCTGCTCCGGAATGCCGAACATCTCGACGGGCAGACCGGATCCTACCAGCCGGTCCGGCACCGTCAGGGTGTTGAGGTACGACATCCTGTCCTCGCTCTCCGACAGGCCGGAGCTGATGGGGCTGGGACTGTCTCTGCCGGCCAGCATGCAGGAGGGCGGCGAGTGGGAGCGCAGGGGTTTGTTTGGGCCCAGCTGCTGTGACAGCGCACCAGGAAGACCGAAGCACGAGATCAACTGGAGCTGGTGCTGCTGGGTTTGTTGCTGCAACTCTAATTTGAGAATATCCTTCACAGAAAAAGGCGTGGTGGAAGAAGTTATGGCCGGACTGGGAAGCATTATCACCAGGAGCAGAGATATGACAGACAAACGGTCAGTAGTGGGTCCGAAATTGGACCAATTTGTCTACGGAGAGCGCGTAAAAGAAGAAAGTAGCCCGTGCGTAATGGTGAAGAATGGTCGCCCTGCGCTTGTTTGTCATGCAGACCGAGGAGGAGGACTGGCTTTCCTTCAGCTGTGACATCCCTCTCTTCTGGCTGATGTGTGTCTATGGCGAGAGAGGGAGGGAGAGAGAGAGAGCACGAGAGAGCGAGAGGTCGATCCTGTTTGGTTGGCTGAATTCAGACAGAGCTGTATCAGCAAAGACGCTGCCCTCTCCCTTTCAGTGACGTCCTGAAGCGAGGGAGGGATTGATTCTCTCTCTCTCTCTCTCTCTATCTCTCTCTCTCTCCCTCCCTCTCTCTCTCTCTCTCTCTCTCTCTCTCTCTCTCTCTCTCTCTCTCTTTCTCTCTCTTACTCTCTGGGAAATAATAAATACAATATATTAGAACCATTTACCCCCCCCCTCCATTTTAAAGTTATGTTATTTTTCACTGCAGAAAACAGAAGAAGCACCACTGAAGTCTTTGCATTTTCTATACGTCTTAATGTAATGCAGCGCTTTTTTTTATATATATGTATATATATTCGCTGAGTGGAAAAGCATTACATCCATTTTCCCCTTGTCTCTGCCGAATGGTCCCAAGACATAACAGCTCTTCCCATCATCACTGCGGTGGTTTTAAGATTACGCATATCTTCGTTTCCTGTCCTCGCATCCAATGGTTAAGATAATGTGCCAAGACTGTGGGAAATGAGATAAAATTGGCAACACACAAGAAGCCCGAAGAATATGAATGCAGTGTTTCTTTTGGTTATTTATGGTTCCCTGATTTGAGAAAGTTGTGCAGGATATTTTTCACAACCCAAATTTGGCCACTGCGATGTTTTCCCTTGACATTAGGTCAGTGTTGTGGAAAAAATGCCCTGAGTAAAATATTAAGAGAAGTGTGCTTAATTAAAATGATTAATGTGCGGCATGTAATAAAGTAATTATATAAAGTATCCTAATATTAATTAATAGTATAAGGAACAATATTTATGCGTACAAAACTAAAGAAGAGTAACGAGATGTTGAAATCCTCTGCAAAATATAGCAATAATGGTAATAATGATAACAATAACAATAACAATAATGCCTGCTCAGGAAATTTGACATCAACGATTATTATTAATTAAATCAGAAAACGTCCTTAACGTTTGGCGTAGGCCTGGGACATCACCAGAATAATTTATGTAGGTGTCCAATAAATAAAGGAAAAAAATATAAACATGTGAAACTGCTTTTTAATTTTACCTTCGCGCCAAAGGGCGAGTCTTGTGAAACGGGACACCTCTGCGATGGTCGCCAATCTGTGGCCAAGTGCAGGCGCCAGGGTCTAAAGGCCCATTGCGCGTAAACCGTGTGGAAAGAAAAGGAGAACATGCCGACATAATCTCATCCGCTCCCCATCAACATGGCGCTATTTAGATTAGGACAGAGACCCCCCCCCCCCCACACACACACACACATACACTACGGACACACACACATTACCACCTCCACCACCCACCCACCTCCTCTTTTAGATCTTGGTCTTTTAAAATTCTTCCCTTAAGTGGAGTGTGAAAGCATGGAGGAGGAATTAGGTCTGTGGAGAAAATGGGCATTTTTTCAACACAAAGACTTCAGCGATTCCAGAAAAAGTTAAACGGAGATTTTGCACCATGACACAACGCTGAAACAGCCCATTACTATAGTAGATCTTGATGGTTATTCAAAGGAAAAACTGCTATAGCTTTCTCACGGAAGAAGATTTTGCACAAGTTCTTTGCGTAAAAATGCAATAATCTGATCTATTCGTTTCCCCAAATATTTACAAAGCAATTTTTGTTTATTGAGTGCAGTGTTTCAAAACAAACAGTGATCAATACTAATGACTTTGGCACATTAAGTATTTAGGTCCAAATTGTTACAGATAAAAAGTGAAAAGTGGTTTAAAGTTTGTTTGGTTTATTTGAGGCTCTTTCTGTGTCCGTCTTGAAATCCGCTCCTTCCATTCATGTCAGTTCACGGGTCACAGACACAGCTCACTAATGGCACAATTAGCTCCTCAGCCCCAAAACGCGCACTCACGCGCGTGTGCAGCCTCCATTGACCATCATCGGTGGTCTTCGCGTGCCACCGGTGGCCCGAAGGTGGCCAGGCAGAGACTCGGTGTTTACGCAGCGGAAGAGTCTGTTTCCTGCCTGTAACAAAACCCAGACTCCCAGTCAGTGTCAAGGAGCTGCCCGGTGCTCAATGTGACTCGCTCAATACATCATCTCCCACGTTTTCAGAATCATCGCGATAAGCTGGGAGAGGTCAGGCCCACCACTCGGCTCTGGCTGCGGCGGCTCAGCCCTGCATGAATATGAGGGGTGGATATAGGGCGCATTCCTCTCCACTTCACTTTCTGGTGCATCTCTTTAAAGTTGGTGACTTGCCAGGGAGCGCTCAACATGTTTCTTCTTGTTTGTCTCCTTCTCTCTCTTCTTAGCTGTGGCAGGCTCACCTCCAAGCAGTGTCTCCTCTGCAGAGTGGCAGGTGTACAGTCACAGGCAGCAGTGGTTTCAGCAGAACCATGCACGCCTCCTGTGGGAAATGTTAAATGTTCCGGAGGTTTGATGACTTGGTAATGAGTTTTCCCCTGGGGTCTCTCATGCTTCCTTAAAGCCAAGAGTCGATTGGCATATGTGTGCACTCAAGCATCAATATCTCTTGTGTCTGTGGCTGCACTGTTCAGGCCTCATGTGTGTGTATGTGTGTGTTTGTGTGTGTGTTATGACATGACAAAGCTTTGTGGAGTAGCACTTAACATCTTGCTACAAAGCAGATGGTTGTTTACAGGTGCTACAGCCTGGACGTGTGATGAGGAACTGAAGTATGATGACCCATTTGTCCTACACAGCTCTGGGTAGACTGATAACAGCAATAGATTGTTTCAATGGGAAAATAGATCAGCTCAAGTGTGTCTGCACAATCTTTATTCCGTGTTGCAATGCGGAAGTGATGAGGCCCTAACGATTAGAAGACCTTTAAAATATAAAGCACAATCGCATGCAGAGTGTGTTTGCCGGACTTTCCTTCTTCCTCTTTATTTCACGGTCATCCGTTGGACCAAACTGTTGTGTGTGTCGGTAATGGCTCAATTCTTGGGTCCCGGAAGGTGAGTCTTATCAGCAGCGCATGCGACGGTGTCAGTAGCCAAGACCCAGACCCTGCTATTGTGCCGCTGCCTGAGCCGGAGTGACGGATGACAGCGTCTTCTCACTGGAGGAAGTGAGGAGGCCAGGGGCGAGCCCGGGGCCAGATTTTTTACCAAAAACCAGGCTCTCAGCCACTTACCTTCGGCTCCAAGAGTGCCAAATATTCCACGAAGGGCGGAGCCAAGGCGGTAGCTATAGTTGCATGTTGCAACAGCTCCCCAAAGGGCTCATTGGGTTGATGAGTTTACAGGAAAAAAAGATACTCTAATCAGGTAAGTTGTTTGAAAGATTGTGAGAGGGTGACGGCGTTTGAGAATCAGGCATCGACCGTGGAGACCATGAGAGGAGGAAGTGAGTTCAGGCCAGTCTGGGTCTCCTGCCCTTTGGCCTCCCCTGGGTCTCATAAATTAGCCCGCTGTAATTCTCCCCCAGACGGCCTTGCCCCAGCAGGTGTGTGTTTGTATACATGAGGGCTAACAGGGGATGTAAGGGCTGTAATGTCCATGATCTACGGTGTTGGGAATGTTGTTCAGGAGGAAACATGCAACCTAAATATGCTTATCCTCTCGGCTGCCACGCCGGCCGTGCAGATAAAGACTCTGTGGGGAGGCGGGCTCTCTCTGAGTAGGATGTGTGGGCCGTGGACGTTCCCTCTCGCTGACTCTATGTTGGCCGGAACGGGTGAACAAAATATTCATAATATCAAAAGGTTGAATCAAGTTCATCTTGCTTCTGCAGGGACTTGGTCGGACTCGCTCCGGCCATAATGACTCTCTTGGGGAAGACGATGTTGCTAAAGTAAAAGCATCCTGGCTTCAAGAGGTAAACATCCTTGAGAGTTAATGCTACAATCTCCCCGGTAGCCACAGCCGCGTCTTTATCACTGTGACAGTTTGTTTTGGCAAAACTTGTCCTCCTTATGAACTAAGTTTGATTTTTGTAAATAGTCGCTGTGTAAAATACCAAGCAATGCAGTTTCAGTGGCCTGCATTGCTGTTGTGTTGATAACAACAATGGCCGTTGCTAATGCTGCAGTTCAGATTGAACGTCCAAGACGACTTGGGTCCCAGCCCCAGTGTTTGCAGGCATCCGCTCTCATACAGATACTCAGCCCCACTGCTCTGTAGCTGACCTCTGACCTCTCTGTGACTAGAAGAAGTAAATCAGAAAACCTCCCTTTGTGGATTCATTCAATATCACAGGGCTCATGTCAGCTACCTATTTTGTGGCAGTTTGCTTTATGCAGACAAAAACAGACCAGTCAGCTATAGGGTGAACAAATTTCAGACTTGAGTGTTCCGCTTCCTGTCTTTGTTCTTCTGTTCGTTCTTAGCTTAAAGCTGTGGTCTGGAGAGTCGGCCAAAAGACGGCATCAATCAATTAGAATAGCTCCACTGTACAGACTCTGTGTTGGAGGTTCCACCCAGCCTCATGAGGTGAAGGACAAAACGTGGACTCTTTCATAGCCATCCTCTTTCATTGTCATCCTTCTCAAAAAGATGACCAAAGACAAGTCGTAGCAGTAATATCTGAAAGGAAACACACATTCTACTGTTTCTTTAATATTAATTTAACATGCGTTTTCCTCAGCTGTGCGTTTGTTTGTTTGTCAACAGAATTACACAGATAACTACGGCTTGTACTCACACGAAACTGGGTGAGAGGATGGGATACGGGCCGAACCAAGAGAGAACCAGGGAAATTATGGAACCAGACAGGTTCTTCAACAAGGTGTTGTATTTTCGGATAACAATTTCTGAGGGAATGAGTCACGGATCCTTGTGTACTTTGGTGCAGATCCAAATACAAATCAGTTTCTAGTGGATTTGTGTGGGGTTTGTTAAGAGGGAATGTTTTTTTAAGTTGTTGAAACAAACATGTATCTATCAATCATGTAGCTGAGATCATGTGGATTCAGAAGTGAATCAACAGTTCTTCTGTATCTCTAATAATCTCATAATTAGGTCTAAATGAACGTGACAGCTTTGGTGCCCCAAATTTTTATTGTTTAAGAAGCTATTGAGTAAAATGCCATCTGTGTGTCTGTAGGAAACAGAAAGTCTGGCTCAGTCCCAGGTGCAGAGCCACCAAGCAGCACGTCCAACACTGACTAATTATCACAGCACAGTGTTTTAAAGTTAACTTCTTGTATGGATTAAACAGATTAGTGAGTTTAAGAGATGCTGGTTAATTTAGTTGCATTCGGACAGAGCTACTGTCTGGTCTTTCTTTATCGTAATCTAACCAGCTAAGGTGTACAGTTCCATATTTATCGTACAGATGCGAGTGCAAACATGAGAGGGATGTCGATCATCTCAAAGTCAGAACACAAAGAAGCTCATTTGCCACAATGTTGAGCTGTTCCTTGATTCTCCATGAGCGACACGTGTGGTGACACTGACAGGATTCCTCTGACATCTGAAAAAACCTTTTCAGAACACGTGTTTTGACAAAGCATGAGTCTAGACAAACATACAGCGTTAGGCTTTTTCAACAATGGAAACAGTGTGGTTCCAACTGAGCACTCAGCACACTTTGCACATCTAAAATGCAAATAGCCAAGGGTGTTTTTCTAAATGGATTTCGGGGGAATTTGCATTTTCCAAAGAAAGTCTAAGTGTTCCCTGACAGGTTGAATTTGTGTTCCATTTGAACAGCCTAATCCAAACAACTTCTTAATCTCACATGTCGAGATATCATATTTACTCATGCAGATGATAAGGCTTTAGGTTTCCCTCTATGTGATGCAGTATAGACAGTAAACGATCCTGTTATAATATCCCTTGGCGCACACACAGGTACGTATACAGATTCACACTTGCAAAGGCATACAAGTACGAATACACTGGTCGGAATGCAGACAGACGCACACAGGGCCCGTGTGTGTTATTGAATGCATGCTCCATCAGTCATTGCACTACACAAGGAGCAACAGGGAGGTCCTGTAGCACACTGTTGTTGCTGTGTCTAGTCCCTTGTTAGAGAATTGATGACACTGTCTTTGGAAAACAAACACGGCGGGAAGCTAAAAAGGTGGTCACTCACCACAGCTCTCTGACCCAGAGAAACAGAGGCCATCGTAACATGTGAGCAACGCTGCAGCGTCCCCCTTGGAATGTGCTCCAGTGTGTGTGTGTGTGTGTGTGTGTGCGCACACGCTCTTGTTTGTGTTTCTGTGATACCACAGCTGGAATGTGACTGTCTTGTGCCTGAATATGTGCCTTTGTGTGTCTCGGTGTCAGCGTTCTGCAGCAGCAGTGAAAACCAGAATGCAATATGAAAACACTTTGATAATAGAAACCTTGTTGGCACAACCTTTTTTGTGGTGATATTTGCCTTCGACTGCTAGATGCCAAAATAAATGTTCAACATATCAACGTCAAGGAAATAAAGAGACAGTTCCTGTGAATGCTCTGTGAAGGTTTGGCTGAGTAATGCATTCATCTCCATGTGACATACTCTCCCTCTGGGCACTGTCTTGCCAAGGGCTACTGCTGTCAGTCCCCGCTCTGACTCACACTTCACATCACAGTGCAGACCGGGGCCCCCGGGGCATCCTGGTATCGAACACACCAAAACCCTCCTCTGGGCCCCCGAGCCTTGTTCTGGGAGCTCAAATCCCATAATTGCAGGGCCTGACAGTTATAGCTAACATACAAGAAACCCTCACCTGGTCGGAAAGAATGAAAACATCTACTGTCAAAGTGAAGCGATGAGATGAGGGGGGGTGGTACCCGCTGTGGGGAAAGTGAGTAACCTTTGGGACACAACAGAGAGAGAAAACAGTAACCTGATGTTCTGTGATAACTGGGTTTAGGATTAACTGTATCACCTTTGTGAAGTCAACTTTATATGGGATTAGTTGTAAATGATGCTTTAATAGTCGGTGTTGATTGATGGTTTATCTATCAGGCACAAGACAGTATAGTTTATAACAGATTTTTCCCATCCTAGATTTTTTACCTCAGTAACTTCCTGTATTATAAAGCATTAACTGATCATTTTAATGATTTATAGTTTATTCATGAATTCCGCTATCACTGAGTGTAAAGCAATACTTTTGTTCCAGTTGAGTCAGTGGAACTAGCTTTAAACACAACACTGGTTTATCTCTGTATGAACTGTAGTAACAGGTCCCTAGTGGTAAGACTTAATTAGTCTTACCACTACATAATTGTAGTGGTAAGACTAATTCAAGACAGTGACGTTGTAAAACCTGTAAAACTCTAAACCATAACCTGAAAGTCACCAGAAGACTCCATAAACTGCAGAGAACTGCAGCATTGGATGATTGATCACAATGAGACGTGACATGTTTCACATTGCATGACATTATTTGACTGACTGTGAGCAAGAAATATGAATTACTGTTTAAGTAACGTAACTAAACAAACTTGGTCGGGGTCATGCAATGGCCTTGTTTGACAGAAACAGTAGGAGCAATCACAGTCTTAAAATAGATACATAAACTACTAAAGAGCTCCTCGAGTCATGGTTTAAAACCCATAAAGATATTATGCTTGGAATAATCATTTGTGGCTGATACAGTTTTCCAGTTTATTTACCCAGTTATAAATCTAAAAACATATATTTTCTAAAGCCGGTGAAGATGTACATTCTGCCCGTTTTAGAGGTTTAACTGCTGGACACAATATGTCTCCTGTTGACTGGAGGCCGTGAACAAGACGTATGTGTACACGTGTAACACTGAGGTTTAACGGGAGAACAGAGAAACTTTGCCCCTTCACAAGATGAATGTGAAAAAAAGAAACCTTCCAGTGTCAAAGTGCACATTAATCATTCTGCTCAGTGAAAGTCAAACACACACAAACAAAAGAACACTGCAGGGATCCATTTATTTTTTTGAGGTGTCATTTTTAGTAAGTATTAAACATCATTAAAGGTGTTACCTACAACTCATAAATCCTATAATAAACATGCTTTCATTTATGAAATGAATAAGCTTTAATGCATTCCACCACATGTAAACCTTTAGATATTCAACAAAGTCAAAAATGCAACAGCTTCATTACTGATTAAGTCTAATTAAGAGTAAATAGTAACTTACTTTTAAAGAGAAAAACTGCCCATTTCATTTCATTTTATTTTTTATTTTAGATTAAAGAAGTTTATTGTTACTGCCTAATTAGTTTATAATACATATTTTACTGTTGTATCTAGATAAATTGCGATAATTGTAACTAATTTATACTCTGTTGCTGCAATGCATGTATTATAATGTGACCATATGTCTGTGCTTAAACTGTGACTCAGTAACTATTGCAAGAGTAACTACGGCTCCTAGATGTATGTGGTGCAGTGAAAGTTGCATTTTCGTGGAAAATGTAGTGGAGCTGCAAAGCTGCATAAAATGGAAAAATCCAAGTCAAGTACCTCAGAAGTATTATTAAGTAAATAAAGTACTGCACTGGGTAAATTTACTTGATCAAATGTTACCAGCTCCCTGAAAGCCAACGTTTATAAACCATTTTGATCCCTTATTAGAAGTTGAGACTGAGTTAATGTACCCCTCCATTTCTCTGTTTAACCACATGACTAGTTTGAGCCCTGCAACCGCCGCTTCTTCTTCACCAGACAGAAACATCCAGAGTGATCACTGAGGCCTCAAACACACTGAGCTCTGCCTCCAGTGCAGCTGAAAAGCTTTCTAACTAGCTCTAGCTCCTGGTGGATGGCGAGCAGGTTGAAGTGGCCTTCATTTATCAACTAGCCCTGCTCCTGCTGACAGCTGCAGGGGAAGGAACAGAGGAGCCGGAGGATTACAGATACGGCTCAGCCAAAGCCCTCCAAACAGAACAGATAAAGATCCTTGCATTAATTTATCCACATAGCTTTACACAGAGAGTTAGATAGTGTGGGGGCCAGGCTTAGTGACTGTTCAGGCAGTGTTCAAACATGGTCATACTTGGTGGGATGTGCAGCCACACCTTCTGAAACAGAGCTTCCACTGTTAAAGATGAAACCATGCCAGATGATCATTCTGTCTGTGAGTAACTTCACATCAATTATTTAACATAAATGATTATTCATATTGTTTTATATAAACAATTGTTTATATATAATGTAATGTAAGTACAACGTAATATAGTACAATGTAGTATCAAGTCATATGATGTTATATAGTAAAAAAACTAATGTAATGCAATATAATATAGTGTTATATAATATAAAGTAATACAATGTTATATAGTCATATAATGTAATATAGTATCATATAGTTTAGTTGATACAGTAAAATGTAATATAATATAATATAAATCAAAATCAAATCGAAATCAAATCAACCCAAATTGTTTATTGTCACATGCACCAAATAACTTATTTCTTATGACCTGACAGGAAACATCTACGCAGTAGACGGGCAATACAAGATAAAAAAAACATAGCATATAACATAAACATTTAACATATAACATATAACATTGTACAACAATTTAAATTTAAATGAAGGGCTAGCAGCAGTTTACAGTGTGAAGGAGTGAGGCATATTAAATTAAATAATATGCATATATGTGTGATGAATTATATTATATAAAATAATATAATTCAGTATAATTTAACATATTGTAATAAAGTATGATGTAGTATAATGTTATGTTATATAATGAATTAAAATAATATAAATTAATGAGATGTAATTCGACGTTTGGAAGACAGAAAACTAAAGAAACTTCGTTAGCAGGGTTGGGGCACCATCTTGTGGCAAAACATTTTATTGCACTGAAATCCCCACCCACCGGCTTTTATTCGTGAGACTGTCAGTCAAGCTCTTCGTGACGTCATTGGTCGAACGCTCCTGCACGTGCGTTTTTTTTTTTTTACTTTGGCCTGACCGGGAGCAGCCCGGTGATTGGCCGAATACACAAATCTGCATCTCTATTGGTGGATCCGCTCACGCCCAGTTTACCTCCTCTCAAACCCTCCCTGGAGGAGCAGCTCCTCTCATCCCGTCCTCTGTCCCGGTCACTGCTCCTCCTCTGTCCCGGTCACTGCTCCTCTTCTGTCCGCTGTCCCGTCCACAGCCTCCAGTGAAACCAGCTCCAGTCATGTCGGTGTTCGGCGAGGTTCCTCAAGCCGCCCCCGTGGCCGTGTTCAAGCTTTCGCAGGATTTCAACAACGACCAGAGTCCGGACAAGGTGAACCTGGGAGTGGGAGGTGAGTGTGTGAACTCGGTCCACAGTCAGAGAACTTGAAGGGGGACCAACTTCAGTGTAACACCTCTAACGGAGCATTTCCCATATTGTGGATAAGAAGAGTGTAAAATGTTTTCTATGTATCACTTGCAGTCGCACACATGTTATTAACTGACAGGGGAGATTGTGACCTGAACCATTAACTAGTTCATCAGACCCTATCGATTGTTAATCAAATGGATCTGCCCATTTAAACCAGACCATTGACTTGTTGTTAATGTTTGATTGTTATGTAACAGTGTAATACACCCAGTGCACTCCTCTCTGATCCTCGCTGGTTTCCTCTCTCTCCCCCCTCTGCACTGTAATGACCTGTTCTGTGTGGACCAGGGAGTCGATTGGATTACTGCTCCCTCACTGGAGCCAGAACGAGCTTCTGACAGGAGTTTAAATATGTGTGGATTAGTCCTGCTTCCCTTCCAAAGCAGGCAAATGACATATTTCAGACCTCAGATTGACACATTGCTCTGTTAGTCTCATTGGAAGAGGTAATCCCTGTTGCTTACATTGCAAAGGAACAGCCAGGCAGGACGAGGCTACCTGAGTCCCATGATTAGTTTGGTAGGCTGAAGCCTGCTAATCCCCTTCTCACTGTACAGTACTCTGCACTGCAGATGGTCGGCGGCTCAGGGGAAACTGGGAAATGTAGGCCGCTCAATATCTAGAGCTACATCTGTCATATATGCTGAAGTGGTGGCTCACCATTAAATAACAAAGGCAGGAAAAGTCCTATCTAGAGTTTAAATCGCCTTTTACCGATAATTAGGTTTATCGAAAATTAATCAGATCTTATTTAGCTGCTTTGCTAATTGTGGAAATACTTTAAATGTACTTCTAATAATCCTTTTAGGTTTTATCAGGATTTTTCGCTTTTAATTTCCCTTTTATACATAACAGTGGATTGGTAAATACTTGAGGACATGAGGATTTATAATATTGTGATCTGTACAATAGATGACAAATAAAGTCACTGTGCCTGGGATCCATTGGTGAGGTGGTCTTTGTTCTTAGGGTATAAAGGTTATTGAGCTCGACAGTCATTATCTGGTGTTGACTAGAGTTCAACTGGTTAACACATACAGGTGAAAATTCATGTGTGTTACGATATCAGTACCAGGCTCAGAGTTACACATGTGAGAGGCCTCTTAAAATGTAAAAAGAGCACTGATGGCTACACTGCTTAAAATATACAGTATATGCATCTTAAATATGAACCTTCATTTTTCCTTCAGCCTACCGGACCGATGAGTGCAAGCCATGGGTTTTACCAGTGGTGAAAAAAGTGGAAAACATCATAGTGCAGGATGCAAACCTGAACCACGAGTACCTCCCCATCTTGGGCCTCCCTGAGTTCAGATCTGCAGCCTCCAAGATTGCACTGGGAGACGACAGTCCTGCCATCCAGGAGAACAGGGTTAGTGTGCTGAGAGACCATAAGATGTTATAGATTTTGATATATATTCACATTGAAACTGACTGTCTGTGTCCGTCACTGCCAGGTGGGAGCTGTCCAGTGTCTGGGCGGCACAGGTGCCCTGAAAATGGGTGCTGAGTTTCTCAGGCGTTTCCACAATGGAAACAACAACACCAAAACACCCGTCTACGTGTCGGCACCTACCTGGGGTACAACCGCGCAAACACAAACACACACTGATTCAAGGACTTTGATCTTTAAACTCAGACTTTAGATTTAACGTGTCAGCTATCAAACCAGATTTAGTTTGATAGTGGACATGGATTTTTTAATCAGTTCAGATGTCAGAAACACTAACAAAACAATCTTCAGCCTTGTATTCAGAGCAAATATAAACAGACAAGTGAGAACGTTGTGATCATTGTTTCAGAAAATCATAATGCTGTGTTTGCCAACGCCGGCTTTGAGGACATCCGTCCGTACAAGTACTGGGATGCAGAGAAGAGGGGCCTGGATTTGTCCGGTTTCCTCGGAGACTTAGAGGTAAGAGGAGTGTGATAAGGACTCATGTAATTCTCTGCGGTCGAAAGGAGTTCACAGCACCTCTTCATTTTGTCTGTCTCCTGCAGAGTTGTCCACAGCACTCTGTCTTTGTCCTGCATGCCTGTGCCCATAATCCAACTGGCACAGACCCCACACAGGAGCAGTGGATGCAGATCGCTGAAGTTATGATGGTACAGCACACACACACACACACACACACACACACACACACACACAAACAATGTCTGCGCTCTTGTCTCACTACTCACTCAAGTGTCAGTTTAAGCACACTCAGTGCTGATCACAGGCAGATGATCGATTAATCTTTCATCGTGTTATTTTTTTTCCAGAGGAGGAAGCTGTTTGTGTTCTTTGACTCAGCCTATCAGGGATTCGCCTCCGGCAGCCTGGAGAAAGATGCCTGGGCGATTCGCTACTTCGTCTCCATGGGCTTTGAAATGTTCTGCGCTCAGTCGTTCTCCAAGAACTTTGGCCTCTACAGTGAGTGACCCGTGTTGACCTGTGTTGTGCATCACGTGCTTGTAAAAGTTTGATCAAGAGTGACATTCATTTTAGCGTTGTTAAACAGAATGACAGCAATGAAGTGCTTTATATAGCTTCATTTTAACATCAGGATAAAGGATACACCTGGAATTCAGATTGTGGTGCAAAGAAAATACCAGAAAACTACCGTTTAGATGTTATTTCATGGTTGACCTTGAGCACAGATGCCACAAGATAATGCTTGTTTGGCCAACAGAAATAATTTACAGAGAAGGAATCTTTGAATTTCAGATTTAAAAGTTGTGGATTGTCCAGAGGGGGCGCTGTTCAGTCACTGCAGTTTTACACAGGTAAAGTACGTGCTACACCATTGTTTTAAATGTGATGTGTTTGTCCCATCAGATGAGCGCGTGGGCAACCTGACCATCGTGGCTCACGATGCAGACAACCTGAAGCGAGTTCTGTCCCAGATGGAGAAGATCGTCAGGACCACGTGGTCCAACCCACCGTCTCAGGGAGCACGCATCGTGGCTGTCACATTAAACTCACCTGAGCTCTTCACTGAATGGTCAGCACAATGTATCACTAAAGAAATAACAAGTGTTAATGTAAAGTGTTTTCTGACTGGCACTGACTGGTTTCTGTGCCTTTGACTCCAGGAAGGACAATGTGAAGACCATGGCCGACAGGGTCTTGTTGATGAGGGCTCAGCTGAAAGCTAAGCTCCAGGCTCTGGGGACACCAGGGACGTGGGACCACATCACAGAGCAGATTGGCATGTTCAGCTTCACAGGCCTCAACAGTGAGTGCAAAGACCATTAAGACAGAAAATGTTTTTTTCTCTCACGCAAAATCGGCATGCACGCACACACACACACACACACACACACACACAAACACACACCTCGGCTGCAGCCCTTTTGGGAAAAAGTCTAGTCCCTATAAATGTTGTTTAACTGTCAGTGGATGTGAAAAGGTTATAAACGAATAACCCACATATTGTACATCTCAGAATTTGTATAGATTCATTTTGCACTTGCAGGAATTTTAGTATTAGTTCATAATGCAACACAAGATATTTTATACACACAGAGATCTCAAAAGGGTCTGTAAACTATCCCATTAATTATTTTTTTAAATCTGGGTTTATAAATCTGTTTCTTTATGTTTTTCCCTGCAGCCAAACAAGTGGAATATATGGTGAAGGAGAGACACGTGTACTTAATGGCCAGCGGTCGCATCAACATGTGTGGTTTGACCAGCAAGAACATCAACTACGTGGCCGAGTCCATCCACAAGGCCGTCACTAAGGTCCAGTAGAAGACCAACACTTCCCACATTCCCCAGCATTCGGTCCCGAGCCGTCCTGATGCCAGGGACTGTGTTTGTGTCTGGCAGATTTCCTGCAGCAAACATCTCATTTGCACAAATATACAGACAGCTCATTGGCTCCGTAGCCCTCTTCGCTTCATCGTTTGTGCTAAGCTAGGCTAAACACACCCGGGACCTATGTCTCTGCTGAAAACAGAGAAGGTGGTTTAAATATTGATCCTCTCATCTATAAAAATATGGGAACTATTCCTTTAAATGATTATGTTCATAATTGCCCCCCCAGTTTCCTATGTGTGTGTGCTTGTCACTTACTCACAGTGTGTGTTTTTTTTGTCCAGCCTGCTCGGTTAGCGATGTGTCATTACTAGGACCTTCTGGAGGGTCAGTACGTCTGTGGCTGTGTTATGATTATATCAGTGCTGACTCACCTGTCTAAAAATGTTGAATGTCATACTGTTGATTCATCCATTCCAAGTGTTTACCACACGTTTCAAATCAGCATGCACAAATACCGTGCTCAAGTATAATAGTATAATAGCCATGAGCTGTTGGCATGACCAAACTGACACGATGTAGCTGTGATCAGGAAGCGTTTACCGACTCTGTCAGGAATGAAGTAGCTGTAGTACGTTTGTTGCTCGATGAAATGTGAATAAGAGATGCTCAGGAAGATATTTTAACTTGAACTATGCCATTTATTAATTATACTGTCCTCGACCCAAAGGGACAACGCTAATTACCTCACTTCCAATCGTTAAATAATGCAGTGTTTGTATTCAGTGAACCGCAGTGAACCGCCCTGAAAGTCATCTCAGTGTCTTCTGCTGCCGGTTGAACGTTGAGTCGTTGTTAGTTTGCACAGTGATCGTCTGAACTCTTGCGTAAGACTCAGGGCAATCGCACAAACACACTAATGATCAACCTGTTTGCTATTATAGCACTGTGCACAGTGCACAATCTGCAGCAGTCAGTCTGTTTAGAAAGTGACCTGAATCATTTGCCATTTTAACTACTCTAATAAAAACTGTTAATAGCGTCTGTGTTGTTCTCATATATTTTGGAGTTGACGTGAATTCAAGGATATGGTTTGTATTCATGCAGCAGCTCCCACAAGCCTCTGAACAAATAATGTGAGTGACCCTAAAAATAGACAAATATAAACAACAGTAACAAAAGGGACACAAACAGTAGTTAATTTAATTTATTAATAATTAATTTGTCCCTTGTGCCGGGCATATACTCTCCCTCTTCATATCTTTAGGCGACTTATATAATTTTTATATTACAAAATGTGACATTGACGGTTTATCCTGTACAAACAGTCCTTGCAGCTATGAATATAAATCTGTGTAAACCAACCCAAAAAAATCTGTGAAAGCTGCGACCGTTTCTAAATCACACAAATCCTCCTGGCTCTGAGTCAGTGGTCACATCAGAGGACCTCCGCCTGTGTGTTCAGTGTATACAGACAGATCAATGTGAATAGCTTAGCAGTGCAGTCTCCTTTGTACTTCCACAGGCAGAATGAATTATATCGCTGAATGTCCCCAAACACCGCCCCTGTGCGTGTGTGTGTGTGTTTGAAAAGAGGTGGTGGCTTGACGTCAGCGTGCGTCATATTGCTTTCCTCTTTCAAACATACTTCTGTCGGCTCCCTGGAGCAGAGAACCTGCCAAGGTTTCACAACGCAGATAAGCACAGTCCAACCTGTGCCTGTACACTCCCCCGGCTAGAAACAATCAAGTTATCTCTTCATTATAAAAGATCTAACCAATCAGATTATTATTGCACTAGTTCTTTTCTATTAGAATGGCTTTAAAGTTTCCCTCAGTGAACAGCGTTCATGGCCTCCTCCGCCCTCCTCAGTTCGGACGGTACCTTTCACCTCACTTCCCTCTAAAAACCCATAGCATGGACTGTATATAGAGATAGAAGGGATGACCGCTCCCCAAAGTGAAGCCAGAGTCTGCAGAGTCGGTAGTATAGGTCAAAACCCCCTGCCTCCTCCGTGTTAGTGGATGGGACATGGACCTGATGAAGAAGTCCAAGTACAGGTCAAATACATTTTTCTCATTGTGTAAGATTTCACTATGTCACACACTGCACCTCTGTGGGGAGACGTCAATGCAGATCGGTATCATCCTATTCATGCATCCTCTTACGTAAGCATGCACAAGGGAAAATATGGCTTTCTACAGGGAGAATATCCTAAGGTAAGAAGCAGCAGTAAAAAACATGCAAGTATAGCAACTACTCTTCCACATTGTTTTGCACCCAAGTCCCAACTACCCCCCCCCAAAAAAAACCCCTAGCTTATTTTTAATAGTGTACACAGCTCAATAACTGACCCTGTGAGAGACGAACTGTACACAGAAAAGTGGCTAATGCGTTAGCTAGTGGTAAGAAATTAAATTCTCTATCGGTGTGATGATGTGCCATTAAAAGAGAGGCTAAGGATTTCTTTGAATTGTGGTAAGATAGAGAAAATGGTGGAGACGTGAACACTGAGGCTGTGTCTATGAAGCTACATCTGAAGAGAGAAAGGTGAGTTTTAAAGTGACGACAGCCAGAAAAAAGAAAGTAAATAATAAAGCATGCAGTAAAGTTAAGAGAGATTCGTGTTAGTCGTGATCTGTCTCTACAGGGACTTCTAAAGTGATTCTTTGGACTTTCAGACTAACCCTTATTATTTCCTGTTTCATTTTGATTTCTTTTGTCTTGTGTGATAATTGGGTGTTTAACTTCCTGTCTTTGTCTATTTTCTCTCTCTTCAGATCCTCAGCCCCACCTGTGCCCAATTACCCCGTCCTCCCCCGTGGGTTTGAGCCTCAGCGCTCCGAGTCCTCGTTGTCAGTTTGTCTTTTCCGTTTTCCCCGGTGTTCCCTTGTGCTCCTCTTGTGCTCCTGTTGGACCAGCTCCCTGCTCTGAGTTATTTTAGTCTATTCCAGCCCTTGTTGTCTTCCAGGCGTCTCATCTGTGTGCAAGAGTGTCTGCAGTTGGGTCCTGAAAACGTTAGTATGTGGTATTGCGGTGATGAGTTCAAGCATTTTAAAGTCTACATTGACTTATATTATTTATATATATATATATATTGCTATCTGAAATATTACTTTTAGTAATTCTGGCACTTGTATAAGAAATCAATTAAGAAATTGTTTTTGTTTCAGGATTGTGCATTCCTCTCAACACTTGGTCAGTGCACAACAAGGAAGTCTTTCAAGATTAATTAATTTATGGCTTTTTAAGAATAACTGTGTTCTTTTAATTGGGTGTAAAAAATTGTGCTCTTGTCGGGAGGCTGATGTGTTTTTCGGGCTGTGTTGGCAGTGGCAGCCTCGTGGCAGCGTTGGAACAGTTCCCTGTGCAAACAACATTTTCAGTATTTGGGAACCTCCCTGCAGTGACACATTATTAATACTTGTCAATTCATTGTTCAAGTAAAATCTTTAAACCCCATGATGAGCTCGATCTCCTTAAATTAAATTGCCATATATGAATCAGTTTCAGGAACACATGGGTCTTGACAGGAGATGATTGAATGTGAACGTAATGAACAGAACAACCATTGAAAAGGTAACATGGACACTGTTTGCCCCAATCAACTACAAAACATTGGAGTAAAACCTGCTAGGATGCGTGCAGTCCAGAGTAAGGCTGGATAAATCCAGGGTGAGACGTCAGGCAGAGGTGGGACAGGGCGTGGGTCGGTGGGGACCTGAGAATTATCGGTGTCTACAGCAGGGAGGATAAGGATGGCTCAGTCTCCTGAGAGTCGCGGAGGGAGTCTCGGGAGGAGCGGTTATTTACTGAGGTGGACGACGAGGAGGAAGATGTGGCCTTTGTCCCTCTTCCTCTGTGCCGCTGTGCTAGCTCGTCACCGGCGGTTTCTCCAAGCCCTCCTCCAAACTATAATCTCCTTCCCGAGACTTTTTCCTCCTTTTGTTACCTAGAAACGGAGAACAAGCTGTAATTCAGGTCAGGCACAGGTTCAAATAGCTGCATGAAACGAAAGCCAATCAGTTTTCTTCTCTTTATATTTGCTCCACTCTGAACTAAAGCCACTTTTTCCAAACTACTAGTCCGCTGCACTAAATCTCCTCAGACGAATGAATAGAAACACATTAGTCACACCGTCTCTGAGCCAGCAAGGACAGATGCTTCTGGAGAATCAGCTCTGCAGGCCGAGGGACGCGACACATAACCGGTTGCCAAGATACACCTGCTGCTGTTGCTATGCCTGACAGAAAAGTTTGGGCACATCTGACGGCATGTGTGTGTGTGTGTGTGTGGGCGGCAGCAGCGCGCCGGCAGTGCGTCAGCGTTGCGACAAATGCCTCACTCACTGAGTTTACGCAAGAGTTTCTTTCCGATCGTCTCCTCGGAGCTGGACAGAGACAGAGAGCTGATGACAGGAGAGGTGGACTGCTGAGACTCAGTGGGGACATCTGAAAAGAGATGAGACCTATAGTGAAGTAGGTATACATTTCACTGCAGGTGAGAAGTTGTCACAGCAATATTTATACTAAAAAAAATATTGGATTACTTATTAGTATTCTAATATATTTTCTGTCTTTTGTCTTTTTTTCAATGTCGGGACTCAGCACTCACCATCCTCTCCATAACTTTCTGGTCTGTCCTCGTGAATGTATGGAATCTCGTCCATGCGGAAGAACACGGAATCGTTGGGACTCTTCTGCCCGTCAGATTTACTGCCTGTGAAGAGAGAATAAGACCAAATCTGCTGTAATCCAGCTGCAGAAGCAACAAAACAACAGCCGGTTTGTAGCTCTGCCTGAAGAGGGAGGTAGAGAGCTGACTGTTTATCAGTCCGTGTGAAATATTTCAGTGGTGAACACTGATGGGTTAAAAATACAAGGTTTAACATCCAATTAACGCTGGACTACAACCAATGGAGGAGGCTCAGCAGGTCAATTGGGAAAAGGAAGCCCCTTGAAGCCCCTTGAAGCCCCTTGAAGCCCCCAGAAGCCCCTTGTCAACCCCTTTTCAGATTTGATGCACCCTGATTCATTGCACTGCACCTCACATGTCACAGACACACCAGGTCACGTTTTTATGAATCTCTGTTTTTGCTTTTTCCCGATGATTCTCTGAAAGTATCCAATATTTTTCGGTTGTAGACTTTTCCAATGTTTTAATGGACAACGGGGGAAGAACACAACCTTTCTGATGATCCTCTTTCTAACTCTGACTTGACTCTGTATGTAGATGGGTCCTCTTCACGTGACCCTGTCTCTGGTACTAACTGTGTTGGTTTTACTGTTTGTTCAGATAACGGTGGTCTCCTCTCGAGTTCTCTTCGTCATCACCTCACAGTCAGCATGGAGGTTTGCAAATTGGCTACTGGTAAAACATTCAGTCTACACTAACTCCAGATATGCATTCGCAAATTTCAACGACAATAACCTGACACGTTTCCATCAACAACCAACAGAGACATCTGTCCAATGATTGTCCTTAATGTCCCTAACACAAACGTAAACAAAGTGGGTTGCATGTTACAAACAGTGTAAGACAGATTGTGTGTAGGAAATCCATTAAGCCTCGAAACCAGTACTGATCGGTTGATGCCACATTTGCACCAGTATTGTGTGAGTGAGCCATCGACTGTGTTCAAGTTATAGATTCTTCCTTAAATTTAAGCAGAAATCTTAAATATAGTTTAAAAACTATGAAACTGCTATTTGTCTTCGGCTATTTTTAACTTCTGTGCTATTTGTTATCCTATTTAATTATGTATACAAGAGCTAATCTTTGAACAGTGACCTGAGGGACATCAACGTGTGTGAACTTTGATTAATTATTCAACATCTTCTTTTATTTACTCATGATTTTAATCTTCTGTTTTGAAAAGGTTGGTATAAGTCCTTGGTTCGTTGGCCCTGAGAGCTCAAAGCACTGCAACTCAAGAAAACACAAACAAAACAAAACACTTCACTTCTAATATGAGTATTTGGCAGTGTTGTTAGTATTTGGTAGTAATGTAAGTATTTGACTGTTTTGCGAGCATTCACAAGGGTTGTGTTTGTTTTGCTGGTATTTGCTTGTGTTGTGAATGTTTGGTTGTATATTGAGTATTTGGCTGTGTTGACAGTTTTGTGTATATTTTGGTTGGTGTGTTGCGGTATTTGCATTTTCCTTATGTCTCTAATTTTTTGACAAATTGAAGATGTTTTCTCCATTCGCCCTAATTTGAGCTCTCAGGGCCACCTAACTCTGGTGTACAGTTTTTTTCTTAAACTTTTACGTTATTTGGCGATCTTACAATAAGTGCATGGACACACTACACCAGCTATTGGACACACTACGGCATGCAGATGGGGAAGACTGAGGATCGAGCCGCCGAACTTCTAGTTGGAGGACGACCACTCTACCCCTCAGCCAGTCCGCTGCCCAACTTGTCATCAGATCATAATTGTTCATGTTGGTGCAGAGTATCATATCTTTAGATCAATCATGTATTGGTCCTTTCAGACAGGTTCTTGGCCAATGAATCTCTCCAATCAGTGTGTTTGATTCTTTGAGCTACCTTTCTTCCTCTTCAAAACAAAACCTCTACCAGCTTGAATCCTAAAATTCTAATTGAGCCTCATGGAGCTGGATTATCATCTACATTTCGGGGAGCTTGCAGGTTAAGTGCTGTACTGTTCCATAACCAAAGGGCTTATGGAAATATGGAAAGAATATTTTGAAGGATGATGCCTCCGGCTGTTGATGAGCATTATTTTGTGTCAGTTTCTATCAGTAATTATTAAATCCTACTAAGAGAAAACAGTTGACATTTCCATGGCGTAGTTTATACCAATCACCACACTGTTATTAAGCTTCTCTACTTACGCACGATACGGTTTCTCTCATTGAGCCGGGACGTGTTGCACAGGGTGCCGTGGGGATGGAGATGTGCCAGGCGAGCCAGCCCCATCCGAGTGTGCGTGTTTGTGAGGGGGAGGGCGATGCTGTGCGAGCGAGCCTCTGGGCCCGGGGGCCTCCCTTTGGCATCAGGATCCAATGGGTCCGGTGTCTGAGGGGAGCCGTCCATCCTGGAGGCCATCAGGGCGTTCTGGTAGTGGGTCCTGGTGATCTGTGGCGACACAGAAAGCAAATCTTCATCATCAGCATCTGATCTGCACGTGCACGGCTGAACCACAGTACACAATCGCAGTGGGCGTGGACGAGGAGGAAACCTGGACTCTAATAGTGAGAGGGGAGGCGATGTGAAGAGAGAGGGCACATCCGTCATTTGAGGCTAGAATATTCATGGTTCAAATGGAGCACAATTACCCGCAGTGATTAGAGGAAAGAGGGAGAGTGGAGGGAGAGAGAGAGAGAGAGAGAGAGACAGGATGTCTGCGTTCAGTCAGAAACTGCGATTGAGACATTTCAAAGGGAAACGCTGCAGCAGAGGAAGAGTTAGCATTCAGGGGATTTTTGAAGATTCAACTGTGAGAGCTGCAATTGTTTTTATTTGTGCTCTCAAATGTTCCCTTCAGCAAGCAGGAAATGATGCATTTAATTGTAGTGAGATTACCTCCACCAAGGTGGTCATGTAATAATATGCATTAAGGGTTTGGTTTAGTTGTTTGTTTGTTTGCAGGATTACGCAAAAATTACAATTACATTTATGATATTTATGAGTGTGTGCAATTTGGTGCAGATCCAAATAAGAACCCTGATCCAGGGAATTGAAATGTGGTTTCATGTGGAGACTGTTGGGCCTCGGTGGAGACAACCACTGTACTGAGCGTCATTACAGTTATATACACAATGGCATGAAGCCTTATCTGTGTGTGACCTTGATGATCTGCAGGTCTGTGAGCTGTCGAACGGAGTAGTCTGGTAAATAGATCCCTCCTCCTGTAGTGAGCTGACCCACGCTGCTTCCACTCAGTAATGAATCTGATTGGTTCAGACCACTGCAGCGGGAACTGTACCTGTGACCTGGACAGAGCAGAAGAAGACACGAGTCAGTAGTTTGCAGTTTGGTCATTCATGCATCATCACTAATGCAACATGCTCTTCAATTTTCTTTTTTTAGTTACATTTTTCAGCTTACTATTAAAAAAACTCAAAGGCATATTTCACATCTCGAGATACGTTTCCACCACAGTATAGAAAGTATCTTTCTCTCTACTTTCCCTTTTGATTCACACTAAAATGTCCTATTTCAACACCAGCCGCTTATTGACAGACCCTCTCTCACATTGTTCACAATATAATCTTTCTGTATAGAATGGTGCTTTTAGATGGCGGAGGGAAAACTCTCAAATTCAGAGGCAACTATAGATTTCCAGCGAACATACGTACAATTATTATCGACTAAGTTGAGTGATGATGTTAGACACACAGGACTTTCCATTCACCGAGCACCAGCAGCTTATTGGGAAGCCACGACTCAGAGAGAGAGATTTTTTTTAAAACAGTACGAAATGCTGCTGAGGAGTAAATTCAGTATCCTGTAATGACACATCAAGGGATATTTAATGGGGTCTTCCAAAAGCTTTATGTTCCCCCTCCCCCCCGAACATCACACATGAGTTGCGGAGAGAGAGAGAGAGAGAGAGAGAGAGAGAGAGAGAGAGAGAGAGAGAGAGAGAGAGAGAGAGAGAGAGAGAGAGACTTTCTGCTTGCGCTGCAGTCTTAGCTGGATTTCATGTAATCCTGTGCAGGTCATGTCCTTCCACTGGGAAATCACTTCTTTTAATTACTTACTTCCCACGGCTGCTGCTGCAGAGTGATGCTGCACAAACACAGGCTGGGATTCAGACTGTAAAAACACGTGCAGCACCTGCCCTGCGTTCGCTCTATGAGCAGATCTCTCCCTGTTACTGTCGTCATCATCACCACCATGCTCAATGTGAGTGCCCCAGAGTGATTGAGTCATATTGCTTCATGTGCACGCTGACTTACCGAGAGGCAGTGGGATGAGTGCTGGCATGCCGTAATATGAAAAAACTCCATTTTCAAAGCGGAGGGCCTCCTTTCCGATCTCCACCTCCACCCGCCCCTGCAACATTGACAAGGCCGTTTACACATGAAGGTCTGGGCCTCATGGTGTGAGTTCTGAATTGATTTCTCGTCCAGTGGACACATAATAATTATAACAATGCCAAACACAGCTTCACACCCTTTTTGTCGGTTTACCTGCAGGATGAGGACGAAGTAGTCGACGGGTTTGTTTCTCTGGAAGAGGTAGTGTTGAGGAGCGTGCTTGTTCTTGGGGTCGAACTTGAGCTCCTGCACAACGCTGGGATGTTTAATGAGACGCAGCAAGATCTTCTCTGACAGGTGACACGGCCTAAAGGGCTCCACCTCTGCAGGACGGATTCAAGTAGACACACGAGTGCACACGCTCAAAAACAAGAGTCAGAGAAAGAACACTGAGGTCCCTGTTATGGCTCCTTATCCCTGTTCTATCCTGTGATCCAATGTTCACAAATAATCTGAACACAATACACACACACACGCGCATGAACACACACATGAAATTACCTGTGGCCAAGAAGCGGTGGGTTGCGAGCAGCAGCTGCGGCGAGACCTTCACCTTCAGCTCATTTTCTGCCAGTTTGAAGATGGAGAAATCCTGTGGTTTCCTCTCCTGGGTGGACACTCGTCTCTTGTTCCGATTATCAGCTGTGAACACACAAACAGCCGACTGAGGGAGAAGTGCTTCTCTTTCATTCATTCGCTTTGTGAGATAATCCAGATAAATCCAGTACCTCTCATGCACTACAAGGATTGAGCGTTGACTTTGACGTCTCACTGACCTTATTAGCTGATGCAGCGTTTTATGCGTCATGCTAACTGACACCACAGATGGGAAAGGATTTCTCTCGGTAATTTGATTTACGGATACAGATCGCGTGAGATTATCCTGCTCACTGCAAACACACCTCTCATTGATAAACAGACTTATTCTCCACAGATGAAAAGCATTAATACATGATATTAAATGCATCAACGCTGCAGCCGGAACAGCTGGTGCTTTAAATGCCTGAAGTGCAAAGTCTGGAGAGATGAGCTCCCACTTTGCTCTAAATACATATATACACGCACATAATTATGCACGTGCAGACACACACACACACACACAATAGAAGGGTTTGTGCAACCACACACCTGCATGTATGACAGAGGCCGCTCCGCACCATCTGCATGTAATTAAGACTACACAATAGAACTATACGTCCCTTTCCTCTGGGAGCAGGTTTTATTTTAGAAGCATATAACTCAAAGTTAATAAAAAGCATATTATAGAAGTTTTTTCCCACAATGTAAATAGTGAAACTCAAAGTGTGGAGCAGATGTGAAATGATATTGGCATTTGAGTTCCGCCCTGTGGAGGCAGAGCCTTTCCTGCCAGCCAATTAAAGATGAGCGGATTATGGTGATTATCTGTGAGGCCGGGACATTTATTCCCATGATTTAATTATGCATTCGGAAGGAACAGCAGGGGTGGGATGGAGGGATCAATAGTTTAATTAAGAACAGAAGAGAAGAAAGACTTTAAACTCCAATGTACTAATTCTACTCTAACGTCCCTTATAATGACCCTGTAAATATTCTGTTGAATTGAACGTTTCCCCCGTGACGTTTGGGACCCAGCGCTGAACAAACTCAATCAGCGGCTGTGACGAACCCAGGGGAAATCCATTCAGCATGGGAGCTGGAAAAAAAATAAATTGATTCATGGCTAATGCAACGGTGGCTTCTAAAAACCCCAGAGCTTCACGATCAGCATGTTTACACTTTGTTACGTACTGTACAGGTCCGTCTCGTCCACGATCTCAGACTTGATGATCTCCTCGATGACGTCCTCCAGCGTGACGATGCCGATCATCTCGTAGAAGGGGTCGCCCTCGCCCTCGCTGTTCACCCTCTGCACCACGGCCAGGTGGGATTTACCTGCGGGACAAAGCAGAGAGGGGTGAGCTCGAGTGCTTTCAAAATGCCAGCCCGGTGCTACTCACCGGGTGGAGACGCAGAGGGGACGTCAGAGGATTAATACAAAATAATACGACTCAACAGCCTCCAACCGGAACTGAAGATGAAAATCAGCATTAATACTCCAACAGGAGCTGACGAGCTGAAAACACAGGAGAGGTCTGTCTCTGGGCTTGAATATGTCATTATTTTCCATGTGTGTGTGTGTGTGTGTTTGTGAGAGACTCAGACGAAAAAGTAAGTGGACATTGGGGGATTAGTCTGGAGACACTTTGACAGTTTGGGAGTCTTGGCCCATTATGTAAATGCTGCGATTACACAATCAGTCTGGGGGATGCCTGCATCTGCTGACTACACTGCCCGGGCTGCTGCCGGCTCCGCAACGACACACACTGTACACACATGCCACACAAACACACGCACACCGCCCTCTACACATCCATGAGCTGACCCTGTTCCCACTCAAGTCAGCGTTAGGGGGGAGCATGACGAGCCTGCCAGCTGCGGTGACACACAACTCGCCAGCAGCGTCGGTGGAACGAGACGATAAAGCAGTTGTGACAGGAAATCAACGACGCCACCAAACACCGCAGGAAAACCGGGACAATGGCCGAAACCTTTTCACTCTCTGACGCCGGAACTGGCTGCGTTGCATATAGAGGTTTTTATTTTCAGCCCATAGAATTTTTTTTTGGCAATTCTATTTTGCATTGAGATATGTTCGATTAAACTCTTGCT
This sequence comes from Platichthys flesus, assembly GCF_949316205.1. Lineage (NCBI taxonomy): Eukaryota > Metazoa > Chordata > Actinopteri > Pleuronectiformes > Pleuronectidae > Platichthys > Platichthys flesus. The sequence goes on from NC_084956.1 coordinate 10,981,236, forward strand.
TTGTTATCATAGCGCGGCTTTCCTTTGCGTCACTACCTCCACGACCAAATAAGTTATCTAACCAAATGTATGACGTCACCAGGACGCAGACTTCAACAGAAACACATAAACCGTCTCTGTCCGTCGCACAAAGTCAGCGGCTCACATGAGATCGCCCGATTTAGGGTGGGGGGGGGATCACTGCCAAGGGATAAAATGGATCAAATGCTTTAATCCACTGCAACAAGGGGAGGGGGTAGGGGTGGGGGGGGATCCTGATTGACTGACCGAAAGGCAGCCGTCTCCAAACATGAGAGTGTGGCTGTGGGAGAGGGGCTGAGCTGGACCAGGCTTTTCCTCGGGTCAGCTTGTCTGAAGAGCTCAGGTGAGTCAGAGGTGGACCTGCCCTCAGCTGCCACTGTGCCCGGGCACTGCATTACATCATTTGTATGTTACATAACACTCTTCCAGAAGAGGACACACACACACGCACTCACACACACACACACACACAACGGACTCAGACACAGACACACGCACACTCACTTAACACGACTCACACATGCAGACACACAGGCCCGGGGCGAAAGTGGGTCGGCCATGGATGTTCCTTTTTCAAATGTCTCCGCTCCCCCACTTTCCCAGGGTCCTCCAGTGCATGTTTGAGCTCCATGTGTTGGTTTTAGATCAGTCACAATATACGTGCATATGATTGTGTTTATTTGCCGTCTGAGTTTTCTGCTATGTGCAGCCACATCGTACATACAGTACCCTGCACTGGACTCATGCATTGTTTATATCACTGCAGCAGCTCTCTTCATGCACATATTAAGTCTGTAAAATGATAATAGCTGTAACATATGATGTGTATAAAAGTATTGGATTTGTGTATTTCTCAATGCACCAATTTTTTTTAAGCAGAGTTGTATGTTTTGAGGTTATGAGAGATACTTCTTTTACTTTTTCACCAGTTTCTGGGAGAATAGTTCATGGATCCTGATGCTATACTTAGGGCGATGATATCTATATGTGTTAGCATGTGTGTGTAATTGAAGGGGATTGTCGGCCCAGGGCAGAGGTATGTGCTGAAGAGCCATTCCAGTGTTTTCATGGGCGTTTTGTTTGTTAGTTAGCTGGACTATGCAAAAACCACTCAACTGATTTCCATGAAACTTTGTGCAGGGTTGGGGTTTGAACCAAGAAAGAACTCCAGGCTACTTTTTTTCCACTTTCTTTAAGATCGTGAGATTGGGTGCTGGCTTTTGTTTGCTGGTTGGTTTGTTTCTTTGGTAGTTAGCAGGATTACACAAAAGCTACTGGACGATTTTCCACAAAACCGGATGGCAGGAAGTGTTATGGATAAGAAAAGAGCCCATGTCACTTTGGTGTGTTTCTGGATCAAGGGGGCGGACGCAGGAAGTGTGTTTTATCACTTTGGGTTATCAGTTTGTCTAATTTGGTGCAGATTGATTGAATTTAACACAACTTTGGGGTGTTGGTGGACGTGAGTCATTCTAGTAAATAATTCTTCAAATAAATTTAACCAAGCTTGACTTTTACTTGTATTGGAGTGTATTTGTAGTGGTGTATTACTTTAACCACTTTAACTTATAAAATTATGGAATGTCTAAAATTTGGCACCAGATTTAATTTACTCATAAAACATCAAAGCATAAGTGCATAAATTAGAGCGCATAGCTTGCCATATTGATTTCCCCTCTGCACAGCATGTTCACAGTTACTGGTGACATTCTCCTCCTCTGCTCTTACACTGACCTCACCCCTGGCCCTCAGCCTTCTCAGTGAGGCATCCTCACAGCTTCCAGCCATGGCTTCCTGGGCAGCAGGAGCCTGTAATCCATGAGAGCCAAGTGGAGAGCAAGGGAAAAAGGTCGGAGCTGAATTTTTTATGGATCTCTCTGCAGGCTTGGATGGCAGCGACCCACAGAGAGGGGGGATGTTCAAAGTTCCCGCAGGGTGACAATTAGGTGCCCACAAATAATCTAAAGGTGAAGGCGGACGCGACCTTTCACCCCTTTATTTTCAAAACCTGAGCTCATGGACCGCAGAGCTATCAGTCACAATGCTGGACAATTTGATGAGCTGTGAGTGGTAATCCAACTCAGGATCCAGCCTCATGTGTGCCACCCCCCACTCTGCCTGGAGAAAACGCGGAAATGTATCAGGCCTCCTTTGTCAATGAAACAGATTTACATCTTAATCCCCCACAGCATCGACCAACGTCAATGAAATCTTTACGTGACCTTTGATCCAGCAGCTTCAGCGTGTCTCCACTTTACCACATGGAGCCGTCAGAGGAGCAGTTTGAGCTGTTGGCTTCATACAGAGCACGAATTCAGAATCCCACTCAATGTTATCATGCCCGACTGAATGCAGTCCCTGGAGAGAGCGACACACTTTCTGCTCAGTAGTGAACAGATGCTATCATGGGTATGAGAGACACTTATCAGCAGCGATGCTTATCACAGTAAAGCAGTGGTGTTCTCCGACTGCTGAAGGCAAACTCAGCCGGTGGAATGAGGAAAGGGGTGATGGGGGTGAGATGAAGTTCACAGAGTTGTTGTCCTGGGAAAATTACTTTCACTACATAAATTCTTGAGCTGGCCTAACCCCATCCTGCTCCTTGGCAGCCTCTAACCTCGGCTTGAACCACGCTCACTGTGTGACACTATATCAGATTTCACACATGGTTCTCAGAGGTTTAGGCCCGCTGTGTGTCAATGGAGGGATGGCTTCTCCCCTGAAGTCTTCAATAGACTATGAGGAGGAAACTTTGGGCCTGTGCGGTATCCCGTGACACCTCATTGACTCGGTTTATCAGAGGTCAAGAATGGAAAGGGACTCACCTCTTTTGAATTCCTCCAGCATCACATCCAGCTTGGTGTCGTTGAACACGCAGTGCATGGGGTGCTTGTAGAACTGGTTGATGGTTTTCAGAGGGGTGCAGTCGTCGGGGTCCACGAAGGCCAAGTCTTTCACAAACAGGATGTCCACGATGTTGGACCTGTCGTTCTCGTAGACCGGGATCCGCGTGAAGCCGCTCTGCATCACGTCCGACATGGTGCAGAAGTCCAGCACGGCGTCCGAAGACAGCATGTAGCAGTCGGACAGCGGCGTCAGCACGTCCTCCACCGTCTTGGTCCTCAGCTCAAGCGCTCCCTGGATGATGTTGAGCTCCTCCTTGACCAGGTCGTGGTACGGGTCCGTGACGCGCAGCATGGCCACCAGCTTCTCCCTGGTGTAGAAGCTGCTGATCTCTTGGTGCAGCATGATGTCCAGGAGCTTGGAGACCGGGTAGGCGATGGGGAAGAACAGCAGCATCAGCAGACGCGTCGCGCAGAGGGTCTTGGAGGCGATGGCGAGGCTGTGCCTGGACGCTAAGGAGTGAGGTAAAATCTCACCAATGAAGAAGATCCCCAAAGTGCAGAAGGTAGTTGAGAGAACAGTCATTCCTAAAATCTGGCACATCCACACCACAAAGCACGTGTTTGTGAGCACGTTGCCCAGCACCACAGTGCAAAGGATGTAGTTACCATGTTTACGCACTGACTCTATTTTCCGCGCGTATTTCTGCTCCTTCTCTGTGCCACTGTTCTGCAGGACCCGCAGCTCCACGGGGTCCAGAGCCAGCATGCTGATGTTCAGACCGCTGCAGAGTGCCGACAGCGCCAACAGGAGCACCGACACACCCGCCTGGAGCCAAACATCTGCATCTGGAGGTCTCTCCACCACCGCCAACCAGAAGTCTCTGGTCCTGAAATGTTCCCATTTCACTCCATCGAAGGCGCACATGGAGTAGTATTTGATCACCTCGCCTCTGCGCAGGTCTTTCGCGAGCAGCTCCACCAAAACTGAGTTGTGACTTGATGTGGATCTGAAGGAACCCAGCAGCTCGATATCCGAGCTCCGGGCATTCTCCTCCACACACGGGTTCCCCCTGGGGCGAAGCTTCCCCTCCGCGTCCGCGCTGCTGTCCCCGCCTGGCTCCTCGATAAACGCGATCCACGGAGCGGATGGTGCGCGGTCGGGTCTGCCGGTGAGGTTCAGGCTGTTGGGATGCTCCGCGGATGCTGCAGAGTAGTAAACCCTCAGCATGAAGCGGGTGCCCTCGGTCGCCCTCAGCATCCCGTCCTGCACGGACAGCGCTCCGATCTGGGTGTCCTCCGGCCGGACGCCGAGCAGCGCTTGCGTCGGGGCCGGCGCAGAGGACAGGGTGACGGCGAGGAAGAAGATGGAGAGACGGCGCGGATGCAGGATGCGGCGGAGAGCATCCGCAGCATCCGCAGCCATCATGCTGAATGAACCAGTGAAGGACGCGGGAGAAGTGGGTCACGTGGTCTGCGGATGGGATAGATGGAGCAGCTGGGTGGCCATATCCATGAAGAAGAGTGGGTAAGATACAGAGAGAGATAGAGATAGAGAGAGAGAGAGAGAGAGAGAGAGAGAGAGAGAGAGAGAGAGAGAGAGAGAGAGAGAGAGAGAGAGAGAGACAGAGAGTGAGAAGAGAGGGTGGGGGGTATCAGAGTCTTTAAAAAAAACATTAGTGACGTAGCTCTCTTGTTTGCTTTATGCCACTCTCTAAAAATAGAAAGCAGGAAATGCAATCATAAATGATTAATGTGATACATCCGGGATTAAACCCTCAACAACTATAGACAACTCGTAAACTCATGGTTCTCAAAAATCTAAACTAATAATTAGGCAACAACAACAGCAATAATACAAATATGCACATTTAGAGCTTTAGCACAAACATAACATGAAATTTCGAGGCTTAAAACTACGAGTGTGATTAAAATGATGAGTGAGTGATGTTTGGGGATCTGGAATAGCACACAGATACTAGTTCAATGGCTCCACTAGATGGCAGTACTCTCCCCTGCTTCACTTCTGGCTGCACTGTAGAAACTTATCGTGGTACAAACTTCAGACTTTTATTAAATAACACACGGGCTTATGTGTGCAAGGTTTATTTTACTTTCAAGTATAAAACTAGAAGAAAAAACAACTCCAGCTGCTTCTGAATACACGTCCCTGGATAGATAAAAGATTTGTAATATCAAATTATATTTTTAGAAGAACAAAGGTTCATCCCGCAGCTTTGGAAAGGAAAAGACTGTCACATAAAACCTGTATATCTCATGGAATGTATTACACAAGTTCCAGCTATTAATAGGGCAAATACAGATGAAGGGCAAATGTTAATAATACAAACGAAATATTTATTATGTGCAGAAAGGTCAGAAAAACATGACTACTACTAGTAATACTACTACTACTAGTACAATTTATAATACAACTACTACTAATAATAATAATGATAATAATGATAATAATGATCACAATGATAATAATAATGATAATAATAGTTACTTATTATTTCCTTGAACCACACTGTGATGGTTTGTCACGAGGTGTGAAACTGAAGTGCTGTCGTGCCAAGTGTTAACCAGTGAAAGCCGCTCTCTGCTTCCCATCAGCCACACATCCGCAATAAAACTGAGAGAAAAAGACTTTGCGCACAAACACAAAAAACCATCCGGATCAGTGCCTCACTGCGCCATCACATCCGGTTTTTATAAAACAAATAAAAGTCACACAGGCTGTTTTCGACTGGAAAAGTTTTTGCCTAAAAATAAAGGCAACTTTTCTGCTTAAAACCCCCTCACTTGTATCATAATGTAAATACTATATGTGGGTGGTATAATAAGTGACCAATTAACACATAAGAACTTAAGTCAATAGTTCAAACTGGGGCTTAATGTAAATCGAATTAAAGTTGTAAAACGAGGCTTACCTCCGTTGGGCAGTAGGTGGTGCTATCACCAGATCTGTGCTTTGCAACAGACTGGTGTCAGTGGTAATAGATTCCGTGACATCAAAGCAAACCGACAACAACAATTTTTTGCTTAATGAATCCTATGAAGTGCTCTTTATAAAGCCTGGCTGTAGTTAAGTAGTCTTAAACAAGTGTTATTCATTCAGCTTAACCCAGCTCAGTTTGTATTTTCTGCATCTTTGCAGTGAATGATTTCATCATTCATGTTTTTCAGGTAATCCCAATTAACTAATTTCTATTCCTTATCCAAAATGTTCTTTTGTTAGTTTTTGAATAAAAATCAGGTTTGTATCACAACCTTTCTAATGCACGACATGGGTCGTATATGACCCGTATTCATTTCCTGTGTTATTTCATGCATGAGTGTTTCTTTGCTATATATTTTTAAATAAATGAATTTGGTCATTTAATATTCTAAGTATTCATTAAATATTTGGTTTTTGATTACCACAAATATTTGTTTCCCCTTTTTCCTTCCTTACGTAATAAACAAAGGTAGATTTTGTATTTCTACATCACTTTTACACACATGGGTCAAAAATGACCAATACTTTATGTATTCACTATGGAACACCTACCAATCATTTCACACACCTGCTTTCGCACATCTGATGCATGTAAGTCTTTTATTACAATCCATTACTAGTGAGTAAGAGAAATATGTACAATACTAAGCTGTTAGCTAGCTAGCTTCTTTTCAAGCTAGCTAACCATAGATAGATCAACAAAATAAAACTCGAAATATAACAGTCACTGTATAGACTGATTGATATCTATTCGAAATATGATGTGATATATTTTTGATTTACTTTATCCAGAGTGTTAGTATGGCTGGTCCAATCATTTCAGACTTATACTCAACAGTGCAGTAAATGAGTGAACTGAGGGCAAAAGAGAATGAAGAGAAGAGCAGACAAGTACTGCAGAAGATCTTGTACAATGACTATCAGGAGCCCAGTGAGTAAGTGGTGACAATGACAATTTAATGAAAGGTGGCAGATGACACTATAATTCTAGAGGCACATGGGGGGGAATCAGAACTCAGTCAGGAGAAAGAGAATCGGCTGAATCCAAATCTGGAGCTCTTAGATTTGCTGGTGCAGGAGAAGAGTTTCTGTTCTGACCTCAATATCCAGCTCTGCAAAAAAAAGAAGACTGAGTTTACAGACGGACTGGAGAAAACCTCAGGAGAGATACAAAGAGGTCAAAGCAAAGCTGAAGGCTTGAACATATTGAAAACTCTCCAGACTTCGGAGGCTCATCAGGCATGGGGAAAATCTATGGATTCTGGAATAATTGGAAATGGTTGTGGCAAAATGACTCAACAGAGCCCCTACAATGCAGCAATTCTTCCTAGTTTAACCGATCTTCATGGAATTTGGTACACGCATGTATCATGATTGTAAGGACTGTTTGATTAACCCAAAAGGAAGTTGGCCATTTTGGATTTAGTGGCCATTTCGGCCATTATGCACTAGCGGTGTGCTTCTACACTAGCCTCAGGACAGGATTATGATTCAGCAGTCAACGATTTGATTCACGATGCATTTAAATTTATCACATCCATAATTTTTCACATCCAGTATTTTTAGTATGCTTTTTCATCCATTAATAAAATCAGTCAGACAAACATGACTCGGTTTTTATTTCAAAAGTGCTTTAATTGGTTCCTCCTCTATTGTCAATCACTGAGTGAGGTCCTCCATATGAAGCTTCTGCATCTTTCACAGTAAACGATACTGTATATATAGAGTAAAGTACAACAGTTGATAGAAACGCTCTAAACCACCATAATCACACAGGTAAACATTTAATTTCCTCGTGAAATAGTATAGAGTTACACTTGTGTTTTGTTTGGGTAAAGTTTCTTTTTACTTTGCTGAGAAAAACATCCCCAATAATTATACCTATGACGAGCTAATGTCCCACAACACAGATTAACATTTAGGAGCTAATTCCACATTAAGCCTTTAGATACTTAAATAACTTTCTACTGAAAACAAGAAGTTTGCCTCCATTGAAACCACATGTTAATTATGATGTCGAGGGTGGATGTTTGGTTTTCTGCGGATCAACTGTATAGGCCTCTGCAGGATATAAAGGACTATAATAAAATAAAGTTAATTATGCAATGCTTGTTAAAGTTAATGCACGATTCCAAGACACTATACGTATCGGCTACATCTTTGTACGACACTCAAGAGTGACCTGATCTCCCGAACTCTTTATGTGCAGAAGGATTTTCACAGATGGGGCATTATCAGTACATCCTGCTGGATTATGTCAAAGCTTTTAATGGAAATCCTCCGTGCTTAAATGCGCGTAATGTTCACACCCTGGAAAATTGTTGCGGTTTGACGTAAACTCCTGAGCTGTTTCTTTACCCTGTAGGTCGGAACGGAAAATTTAAACCGGGCTTTACACTTTGTACATTTTCTTCACATGTCGTGTATACGACTCATCTGTGAGGCAGCAGTGACCTTGAACGACCACAACCTCAGCCACATCAAGGAGACTTGGAGTTTAAACTTTAAATACAAATAACAACACACTACTTTTTGTTTGGTACGTTTCTTTCTCGACTGAGCCCCGAGAGCATCTGGAGCGAAAGGTCATAAATAGTTTAGGTGAGTTCCATGTGTGGGGGCTTAAAATCCACAATTGGTTTTCAACGCTTTAAAATTTCAAAATGTCACCGGTCTTAAGAATATTGTGAAATAAATTTGTACTTTGTCCAAAAACTGCATTAAAAATTCAGTTGACAACTGTCTTTTCCTATTTTCAAGCAGTTCTTCGAACTGTGTAGCCTTTGGATTGCTGTGGACCCTGAAATACACATTTTCTGTTGAAACACTTGATTCAGAATGTCCAGAGTTGAAAGTGTTAAAAATGTGCCACGGTTACCGTCAGTCAGTGATCTAAGTATCATGTGGATTTTAGCTTATGCCGTCAAAATGAACCTATAATGGTAAAAGCTTTTCCAAAGCAAGTTTAACCCTATAACACCATTCCCGGACAGGCCTTTACGCAGCGTTTAAACGCAGCACAGACATATCCACGAGTTCGTTTTTTTACTGTTAAGGTTTTGTAATTTTACATAGAATCATGTTTTTCATCTTATATAAGATTATATTTGCATTATTTATAGATGATTCTTTTTTTTAAATGAATAACGTGTGTGTCAGCCACTTGGCGATCAAACTTTTTAAGCCAGAAATCATATTTTCACCACCATAACGACGTCCTAAAAATAGGTAAATACGTAAACTCATGTGTTTATTCAGGGTTCACTTTGTTAATGGGAATCATTTGAGCTTTTGTACAATTTATATTTTTATTATTGTACCATTTCACCATGTTTTTAAGAAAAATATCAGGAATTATTTAACCAGAAATCACTACTAAAATTACATTTGTTCCAAGACATCACAGCCTCATCACCTAAGATGTTTGGACTCATACCTCAGAGAACCTTGGAGGGGCGGTGCTGCCTCCTCTCCTCCTGCCAGCTTCTGGCTCTCACAGCCGGGAAGGCTGGTTCGGGGCGTGCGCTCTTGTGAGCAGCTCCCAAAAAATACAAAGAGGGGGCGGGGGGCAGAGAGAGGGTGAGACAAGCAGACAGGAAGACATGAGAAGATCGATGAGACCGAGGTAAAGATCCATCGTCAAACTTTACGGCACCGAGATTTGTTTAGTTGGGATTTTTCAATCTTCTCCTCGTGATTAAACGTCATTACGCACAGTGATCCTCGTACTCTCCAACCCCAAAAGATGCCCAAATCCCCACCGTGCGCGTTCTCCTGGTCCTCCATGTGGCTGGCATCTTTGGCTACTTTGATGGTGCAGTCGGTGCTCTCGTCCTCCTACTCTTCATCATCCTCCTCCTCCTCCACGTATCAGAGATCTGCAGCCGGCGGGAAGCGGCCGGGCTTCATGGAGAGGACGCTGGTTCTCCTGGATGTCAACACCCGCAGTCCGCTCCGAGTCCTCAACGAGAACTTCCTCTCTCTGCAGCTGGACCCCTCGATCATCAAGGACGGCTGGCTGGACTTCCTGAGGTACCAAACAGCGTCAGTTTACCAAAAGCCAGATTTGTATCGCTGTCTACAAAGTGTTGCGGTGGTTTTATCCATTACGCACGAAGCCACGTTGTGTAATTATTATGGAGTGAGCCAGCACGTTCCCCCCTCACTTCAATGATCCACATTACTGAATTAATTATATCGAGACTGATATAATCCAGACCTTTCAGATGATTGAATATAACGGCACTGCAAGTGAAGGTTTGGTTAATAAGATATTCTCGGATTATGACTGTAACAGTTGTTCCAGTGCGCCTGGTAACACTGGACTGAACCGTGGGCCCCACAGCCGTTCACTCTGCTGAGTGTCTGTGTCACAAGTTATTAAATCTGGTTTTGAGGTTTTCATTTGTTTTTCTTAAAACCACAGAAAAATACCTCGAGTCCACCGCCAGCCATGTTGCCTCAATGTTTTTATAAATTGCATGGTAAGTTTTTTAACTCTCATTTATTTTTGCGACTTTTCACTCAAGAGCATTTCAAAGATTTCAGCTGAGACGCAGCGCAGACTATAACTCGCACACGTTTTCACCATATGAAACATGACATTTAGAAATTTAAAACCTGGCAAAATAACTCCATAAATTCCGGACTTGTTCTAATGTTTAACTGTAGATCAGGGCAGTGTGTAGACTGATGGCTCGCCAGGTGCTGGATGTAGATTTAACAGCGTTGTGAACATTGTTTAGTTCAGCTTCTAAATCACGTACGAGTCTTTGTCAGACAGGATCTACTATCGATGATCTATGGAGCAAAGAATTACACCATATTCTCCAGCACATTTCATAAACTGGAACCTTGTGGGTAAAAGAGCGATCAGATTACTCTTGCTCCATTCTTCCCCTGATACTATTGTAAAATAAAGACACATCACACTTCTCAATCCGACAAAACATAATTTACAGCTTTTACTTGACTTATTTCTTTATTATTCCATCTTTTATTCATTCATTTACTTCACTTTATACAAACAAACATGTGACTTCATCAGCTTCCATTCGATTTATAGTTGATAAAGCCGAAATTACCTGCACAGCTTTTACTGTATAAATATCTACAGGCCTGCTGGCTGTGACTTTTTAAAATGTATTATTATTATTATTATTATTATTATTATTATTATTATTATTAGTATTATTAGTATATATACTGGAGCTGATGGTCACAGTTTATCCCAGTTTTTCCCCGGTGGTTTAGAACAAAACAAAAGTTTTCCAACTTGTTTTTCGATTTTGGAAACACTTCATATGAACTATATGAACCATTTTGTACGTGGCTTTTCAGCTTATAAAGTAAAACAATAAGCCTATTCGTTTTAAATAATGTATTTTTTCTTGTGACAATTATCACAATACTAGTGGAAAGTTTTAGAAAAGACAACATTTTCCAATGAATTAACAGAAAAAGTAAAAAAAAAAGTACAAGATAAAATGACGTGAAATTAGTTTAATGTAAACAGGCCTTATAGAGCAGGAAGTAAAAAAAAAATCATCAAGTCAATGCAAACTTCAAGTGCAACACATACAACTCCTGCAACCGAGTTGAGACGGACTTTACAGACACTGTACAGAAACCCGGCGTGATCAGCTGCTGAATGAGGTAAAAACAGATTTAATATTGAAAGCATCAGGACTTAACTTTTGTTTTAAATTGTGTTATGCTTTAATTTGAGTTTATATACTGAGATTACATAATGTGAAACGAGAAAAAAATGTGGTCTCAAACTTTTCATTAAAGTCACCAAAAAGGAAAATACAAAATAAGTGGACTATGGCAAGAAAAAAAACACACTAAATAACTCGCCCTTGCATCACCAAATTAATAAATACTCCTTCATTCCACGTCCATATAAATCTTCAACTTGTTCCTGTTTAAATTCGTGCCGGGTAAACCATTAGTGTGCTTGTGTGTTGTTGTAATCCTTTGTTCCCTGAGGTAGCTGCTCTTACCTGCTGTGGCTGCTTCCTGATGCCTTTTCCACCGGGTGACAGATGTTGAAGTCTCCGCTGATGTCAAGGAGAAAAACAGTGCAGATGTTTAACGACCATGCCCGTGGAGCTGGAGGACTTATTTGTAGATGTCTCCTTGAGGCCCTTTTTTTATATTTGGATTTCAAGGAAAGGAAACGGGGAAATATTCGTTTTCACGTTTTCGGCTCCTGTGGAATATTTCTAAACTGAGGCAACAGATAACTTTTGGTGTGTGTGTTTCTTGGTCTCTGACTCTTTGTCTCTGTGTGTCTCCAGCTCCAAGCGGCTGGTGACCCTGGCGCGCGGCCTGTCGCCAGCCTTCCTGCGCTTTGGAGGGAAACGCACCGACTTCCTGCAGTTTAACAACCAGAAGAACCTCGCTAAGTTCAGAGGGCCGGGACCGGACTATTACCTGAAGAACTACGAGGACGGTGATTACGCACGACGCTCTTTTTTTTTTTTTTTTTGCTGCCTCTTGTGTTTACGCACAAGAGGCGTCTGATCCTCGTTTGTCCGTGACGCACAGAGTGAACTTTATATTCCTGCTGAGGGTTGCGTCGTTGGGACGGTTTGTTTTACGCAGCGTCCTTTACCTTGCAACACATGCAGTGGCCAGTTTATTAGGGACACCGAGCCAAAACTATAACGCCTGTGTATGGACTCTGCATTGAACCACACTCTTGTGGATGGTATAATGTTCGGATTCGGATAAAGTGTTGCAGAGAGGTGCTTCTAACATATTGTCAACTCAGGAAATGACGTGGACTCAATATTCGAAACATTTCTCCATAATAAATCTCAAAAAGGAGGTGAATCAACATTTAAAACGGTTACAAAATTCATGAAGAACTTTGGACTGCATGTGTTTTATGTAGGCGTACCTAATAAAACGCCATCTGATTGTTTACAGGACACTATGGATATTGAATTTTCTAACAGGGTGTACATCATAGTATGTACATTTATATCAGTTTAAAGCTGCATAAAAATAGTTTGATGACAACTCATATTCTGGAGTTCGAAAAGCAACAAATGTTTCAAAAAAGCCAGCAGCTTTCACCAGGTAGTCAAGTTCAAAACAAAGTGAACAAACAACACTCTTTAACTTTTGATGCACATTTATTTAAGGAAGAAATTTGAACAAAAGTAATAACGTTGTTTTTGTTTCTTCCCCTCTGCAGATATAGTGCGCAGTGACATTGCACTGGACCAACAGAAGGGCTGCAAACTGGCCAGTCATCCTGACATCATGCTGGAGCTGCAGAGGGAGAAGGCCGCCACCACACAGTTCGTCCTGCTGAAAGAGCAACTGTCCAACATCTACAGCAACATCACAATAACAGGTAGGAGATCAAACACACACACACACACACACACATATGTCAATTTTTTTTTTGTCTTTGACACATGCTCACATCCTAAGAGACACATTGTCCGTGCTCAAATAGCATAGTTTGGACTTTGTGTCATGCACATGCAGATGTGCACGTATGCGCGCGTGCACTCACACGAGGTTCAAAGCATGCCAATGTAAACCATCAGCTTTCAGAATGACAAATGTAATTTGTAAAGGAGGAATGTGGGGATGGATCGAGGGGTGCAGCAGCAGAGGCCAGTAAACAGAGCACTGACGTTTTCACTGGTAACAGTTAACTCAACCTGACCGCAGAAGGAACTCTGGAGTCCTGGTTTTGGGTGGGCTACGTCTCTTATCTGTTGCCGTGATTGACTGCGATGGAAACAAGGAACTGTTTGTTAAAGTCGCAACAGTTTTGGGATGTGTCCACAGACCTGGAGTTGGCAGTGAGTGGACTAAAAACGCTGAGTTTTCGGAATAGAGCTTGGAATTAAAAGTTAGAAGTTGATCGAATGAGGAAATAGAGAAAATGATCTGAAGCTTGATTACAAAACAAGCAGACGAGTAGAAAAAGTGCAGATATTTAACCTTTTGCTGACCCCTGACTATAACTAAATGGAGCAACGGCAGTGAGACAACTATTTAACAATATTTATTACGACAATAATACTCTGGATGTATCTCATACAGAAACACATTCATCATCTTGAGAAGACAGTTGTTGGGACTGGGAGCGCTAACATCCCAGTCCTGATCGTCAGAGAACCTCTAGAAAAAAAATTCTGAACTGGGACATTGACCAGCAACCCAGACAACAAATTCATTTCTTTTGTTATGTATTTAAATAGTAAAAAGTGTAGAGGTAGTATTGGTCACAATCCATGGAATATTTGGCCATGAGCTTTGAAAAGATATCAATAAGTTTGATAAAACTCAGAATCTACCTCGAGTTGTCCCAGTTCAATGTCTTAATAAAAGGTTTGATCATTATATACAGCACCTTGTATTAGTGTGTCTGCATTGTGTGTCTGTGTGTTGCAGTCTGAGCCATAGAGGCAAATACATAAAAGAAGAATTTCAAGCTGTTTGTGTGAGGAGTCAGTTCACGAGTTCAGGTAGGGGGTCACATGGTAACACACATAAATTTTGTGTTACAAGACAGTGAGACACATGTACCCTTTCATTTTGACACCACAGTAATTCAGGTTGTTCCACACGGGCCAAGCATGTTGAAATGTCAACATTAGACTTTGTGGTAGTTTTCGTCAGTAAAATATATATATTTAAATCGAACATACCCATAGTAATTATAGAGTTTTTTGGGTGGTGGGCTTCTAGCAGATTGTTTTACATAAGCTTAACAGTAAAACTCCTGAGTGTGTGGGTGTGATGGTCACACAGTTAGAGTAACACTGATTATTTCCTTAGGCAGGAGCAATCTTAAAAGTATTATGTGACGATCAAACTACATATTGTACTGCAAAAGCCAGTACAATAGTCTCCTAAAATAATAATGTGACAACATTTAGTTTAATAATGGTAAAATAGTGTTGTAGGGCTGGGCAATTAAACAATATAAATAATTATGGCAATATAATTTTCATCAATGGCAATATAACAAAAGCCCAACATCGAAATAATATTTGTGATTCTCTGGCTGTTAGAAAGAACACACAACCACAATCTTTACTCAGGAGCAAATGTGTGTTTTCCAACTTAAATAATAAGGTGACATTTATTGCATAACTATATTTTTTTGCATTTGTGGTGACTCATATTATGTTGTTGTTAAAAGTTTTCATCTGATAACAGACAACGTAAATAATATTAACATATGGGAAATATACTTGCAAAATATTTGATAATCCTCTTCAAAATAAAAAATATTAAAAAAATAAGAAAGTGCATTTTCTCTTTTTGCTAAAGTAAATCTGAAATCTTCTCTGTACTCGTTATTTGAAATGCAAATTATCTGAATTGTTGAATCTTAGTATCAAGTATAAGTGTAAACTAATAAAACCACGGTTGAGAAATGAAGCCTCTGTCTCACACATGTGGTGTCGTGCTTATGTCTCTCAAAATTGAGACCACATTTCCCATAAACCCCAGTGCTTCCTGTCACAAAGAGGATGTTACCACTTGCTCACTCTGCTGTGCTGCAGCGTGGAGGTCGTCCAGTCTCCTCTGTGGAGTAAAAATAAAAGCGATGATGATTTACCGATGACAAAACATTGCATTGCTCCTTTAAGCTACTGTTCTGTAGAATGTTCGGTGGAAAAACGTAAACATTAAAACTCACTTGACAGGTGTGAAAACAATGTGAGAGCATTGATGCAGTAAAAGTTATGGCGATAATGAATCACCGCATGAATGTTATTTTCTCACATAGTCGAGGTTTTTGCATAATTGAATTGATTGATTAGAGCCATATGGACGATTTTATCTGTTTAACTCCTGCTGTAATGGTTCTTATTAAAAGCCAGTTTATAACTCTGCGTGGAATTGGCGGCGTAGCTGCGGTGTAGCGTGAGTGCAACTGTCATTGGTCGGTTTGGTAGCGACTCCTCCATTTCCTTCAGTGGCAAAAGTAGCTATTGATCCGCTCAGTTTGAGTCAGTGGCATAGAAACCACAATGCCACCCGGTGTTTGGACAGAGACCACCATTGGCATAAGCATCGGCATAAGTTCTGTGCCCATCCCCCACAGGAATACTATAAAGGTTTGAGAGGTACAAATGAATTCGAGAGGCAAAGGGAGGCGCAGTGCTGTTTCTGAGCAGGTGCCACGGCTGTCAGACCCGTTGATGTAGAGGAGAGGAGAGGAGAGGAGAGGAGAGGAGAGGAGAGAAAGGGCAGTGAAGCCAAGCAGAAGGACTTTATTTACCCAAGGCTGATTTACTGTGAAGTGTTCTCACAGAAACTCTCCTTCTTCCAAAGCGCACACGCGAGCTGAAGGTCGGCCCCGGGGGGAAGGTTTTTCAGAAGTCTGAGGTGTGTTTTTCAAAGATAGTGAAGGTGGAGCTGCTACATTCTTATTTATTGTACAAAGGCTTGTCGGTGGGTTTTAGGGGGGGGGGAAGTATAACTCAGCAAAATGAGCGGTGATGGCGCTGAAGAAGCTGTGAAAGGGCCAACGTGTCGGTGTTATGTTCTCATTATCACACTCAAGCATGTTGTGTAAACTACAATCCTTTCAAGGACCTCCCGTGTCTGAGGTGGAGAGTTACAGGGATACAGATGCAATAGGTATTTGTTTAAATACTGTCTGGTAACAATCAGTGTGTGTGTGTGTGTGTGTGTGTGTGTGTGTTTTTCTATGTGTGTGTGTGTGTAGGCAGGTGATGTTTAAAAGACCTTTAACAGTCTTGCTCCATCCTTTTACACTCACCACTGTCTGACCTTTGACCCACCCTTGTTAGAGCCATCCATAATGGGGCCATTCCAAGCTTTCTCTCTCTCTCTCTCTCTCTCTCTCTCTCTCTCTCTCTCTCTCTCTCTCTCTCACACACACACACTACAGGAATTATTTTGATAAAATACCCTGAGCTCAGACAAGGTCATGGTCAGCATCATTTCATGTCTCTGTGCAGGAACATATCCCTCCATCAGGGATCTCTTCTTCAAATTCTCTCTTCTATTCCCTTTCTTTCATCTGTTCCTTCTCCTCCACCTCTCCCCGGTCTCTCTGTCATGTTTACTCTCAGTTTAGCTGTGTATATTGTGACTTTGTGCCAAAGTCCTTATGTTTATTTGATACTTCGCCGAATGAGGCGGACGTTCTGTTAAACTTGTGACCCCCTTGTCTGTGTGTTTTAAGGCTCTAAGAATAAACATGGCTCAATTCAGGAATCAACCAAGCTATACATGTGAACAAGGACAAGAATCTAGTGAAGCAAGATTCAAAGAAGGGATGTTATCAGTTTTAAGGTGTGCAGCTGCTCTTGAGAGAGTGAGGCGGGAACTAATTCTGTTCCTTGTCAAGGATTTATCTTCAGAGGTTATGTTTTCACCTTGTTTGTGTGTGTGCAAGATAACACAAAAACAACTGAACTGATTATCACAAAACCCTGTAGAAGGATGTGGTAGGGGTCAGGGAAGAAGCCATTTCATTTTGGTGTGGATCAGGATCAGGGTGCAATTCCAGGTTTCCTTTCTTTAACTTTACAAGAGATGCCGTTTTTAACATTTTCTTTTCATGGAAATAGTTGATAAAGGACAGAACATCTATAGCAACCTCATAAATAAAGAAAAAAGTAAGAAATACTTTGGGGAAAACGGGTGTTGAATCACATGATGTTGTATATTTTTGGACACCGGTGGTGGAGAGGAGGAAGAGGAGTGGTGTGGATCAGACCGAGGGACTAAGTCACAAGTAGGACATCTCCTCAGGAAGGAGCGGCACTAACCTAGTTTTTAAAATGGGACGGGGTCAGATTCCCAGTGAAGAATAACCTACATTAGTCTAATCTAGACACCAATTTTCATTCATAACAAATTCGAATTCCTACTCACAAAAGGAATCATGTATCTGAGAGTAGATGGAAAATTAGAGGAGCCAGCTGCAAGGAGACTACTCAGTCATATGAAACAAAGCAGGAGGCTGGATCGGCCCTACTCTGAAATCCGTGAGGTCATACTTTTATTAATATAATCATTAATTGTGGTAAGGCTAAAAGGAATCGGATTAAAGAGCATAATCTTAACGCTAGATGAGTCAAAGGTTGGCGCCCTGATCAGGTGGATGGTATCAAACCTCCTCTCTTTCTTAGTCTGATCTCACGTGCGTCCTATCAAGTGACACGACTGTTTACAATGTCTAATCAGTTGTTAGGTTTAAGTAAACATCGCAGAAGGTACATCACACACTAAAAATGGGAGCCCCTCTCTTTGAACTGACACCGAGGTGCCGCAGTCACGGCCAGGAGCCTCTCATCCAGAGCTGCAGGCCTCCACTAAACATGAAACACGAGAAGAGGGACGACATAGAGGAGACATACCATCAGAAGTGTGAAGCAGTGCTCATGTGACCCAGGTGCAGCAGAGAGGGGGCATTGTTTTCCACTGAGGCAGTGACTACACATGACGGAAGAGCTGCAAATTCCAGACGTCAGGTTCTCCACCGGATTTTGCATCCAAAGATGAATTGAAATTGAACATAGACCTCCAGCGTGTGCATTTTGGCAGTGACAGGAGGTAGTGCAGCCATGTTGGACGAAACCGCAGCTCATATTGGACGAGCGGGTACATTGTGGCAGACCTGCAGTACATTTAACCTTTTTATCAATAAGTAACACACTCTTTGGCTGCGACTCTGGCCAATTGCCACATGAGCAATCTCGTGAAGCATTTGATGAACATCAAGTTTTTTTTTTAGAGGGTTTATCCTGAGCCAGGCCGTACCACAATGATATCCCCACCTCTATACAGGGCTAGTTACATATTTAATACATTATATAAGTTATTTTTTTGAATGCACTGGTCTCCAATATACAAAGGCCAGATATTGGAATCAGTATAGGGGAAAAAAAATGAAATCAGATCATCTATACAACATTCTATAATTGCTCAGTTATAACAAAAAGGATTTTAATGTGCAAAATTATGAGAAAGAACCTGAAGCTCATGTTCCTGACGAGAAGCTTTGTGCGGTTCGGAATCTGTAAAGACAAACATCAGGAGCAGACACAGAAAGGGGAATTCACTAAACAAGTTTAATGGCTAGAAAATGTTTTCATCAAAACAACCGGGCACAGCTGACAGAGAGCCTCTAGATATAACTCTCTGTTTTAACTCATTTGAAAATCAAACCATATTTTGTTGTAACAGTTCCATCCCTCCTCCCCGCCCCTCTCCTTAATCTCATCTTTAAATCTTTTTTTCTGAGGAGGAAAGGAATTGTTTTTGCATCATCTGCCTTATATTTTCATTTCAATTTCCACCACTGAATGCACATACACACACACACACACACACACACACAAGCAACACACACACACACACACACCAACACACACACACACACACACACACACCGTGTTGCAGCTGCTTAAGTACCCGCTCCAATCTCCAGCTCATTGCTGAATGCAGATTTATGAGTTTCTGCTGCCAAGTTTCACACTGTAACACTGAAGTTCAGCCAGTTTTCATGACGGCAGGAGAATTAGAATAACCCGCTTTAATTTGTTGATATATATAATGATATTAATGGATGTGAGCAGTCGCTGTGGATCTTGGAACGGTCCACAGGTGAGACAAAGAACATTACAAACCTAGTGTGTTTGTTTTTACATATCACTGATTGCTCAACTTACTGTTTGCTTTATGGTTCTGTTAAAAGAGAAGGACCTGGCAGCCTGCTGGGCTTCACTGCCAACAACGAGGCGGTCGAAAAACTAAATTCTGCTGTAGGTCCATTATGCTGCGCTTTTATCCAAATGCATTAAGCTTTGAAACGTCATCAGATGAACATATTGATCATGAACAGTGCTTCCAAACGTTCTGTGGATTCAAGCAGAACTCGAACGCGAGCAGAGACTCAGGAGTTGCAGAGAAATAAATGTTTCTTCTCTAAAAAGAGGGATTCTTGCCTCCTAATGAATTTCAGTTTTTGTATTTATTTCTTATCTCACAAATTAGCATAATGAAGCGGAACTGTTGAAATAACTCTTTTGTTTGTATTAATGAAGTAAATACTTTTCAAATTCCTTAAATACAAGGAGGCTTCTGCCTTTTACACTTGAGATGCAAAAATCATGTAGAATGTTTACGGTTTTTGCCACATTTCTTCCCCTGATACAACTTTAAAGAAAAGGGCACTCGTGAGTTCATACATCTGTCAAGGTCCAGCACTTCCCTTTTGAAACCACAGTTAAATTCACTAAATCTGGATCTGCATCAAAGTACAACCACTCATATATATCAGCCCCCTAAATATGTCAGATATTGTTTTATCAAGATCCATGAATTACGCCTCGAGAAATCAACTTAAATGTTGAAAAACAACTTATCTCACAAAATGACAAAGAGAGATGTTCCCCACGTGAGAGCGATAAGAGGAGGAGACGCACGTGATGGAGCAGAAATTACTTTAAATCCAAACAATATCCCGGAAAATTCTTTAAATTTCAATTTGCTTTTTAATCACAGATTCCTAAGACGTGTCTTAAAAAAGGATCTTTAATCGAGCAAATTATGTGTGGCACTGGATTGAGTGATACCGACTGTCAACACACTGATGATGATGTATTAGATCCAGACCAAGGTGTTCTGAGAAAACTGCCAACAATGCTGCTGGCGTGAACTCGGGACAGAAAATTGAAATGTTGGCTCGAGGTGGTTGCGTAGAACAAAGCCAATATGTCCTAAAGAGCCAAACCCGTCTGGCAGCCATTGAAAAAAACAAAACACTTCAGTAGAAAGAAAGAAGTTGGATCTTTAAATCTTCATCTTCTGCACAGGTGAGCAAATTTACTGCATAACATCGACCTCAAGATATATGACTCATATCTGTCTGCACGGATCAAAGCATGCTCATTTGTTCTGTGGTTGATTCCAAACTCTCTCTGCATTGAAGTTTTAGGGACGTGCATCTGTGGTTTCCCGAGGATTTAGTCAGCTGCCTTCGGACTCTCGGCCAGCATGTGCATCTTTTTCAGCAGGGTTGTGTTTAATTTCTAAGTCTCTAATAAGAAACATTCTTGAAATACATCGTGTGATTAGACTGGTCATGCTCATGTACACAGCGAAAAGCTCTGGACCAGGAATCGAGCCCTGCAGCACAACTTTGAACCACCAGAGTTTCACACATGGAGGTTTTTTTACAGTATGACAGGGAGCCTTCAGACTGAGGCATGAACTTCTGATGTGTTTGGCTGAATTTATTACATGCCACTATGAATGCTAACCTGTCAGTTAACAATTATAAACTGGGATGTAAGTCCAGCGTGACAAACCCTTGATTGCCGTATTGCCGTCTTTTTTTCTTCCGCTCACTCTTTCCACATGGTCTGCACGGATCCAGAAATGTCTGTTTTTTCTTGATCGGGAGAATACCTAGAGTGTTTAAATCATGGATGGACATAACATGCAACTCCATGTGTTTGCAATATGCCCTGAGAAAAGTGCCAGCAACCTGCAAACGAATGTCATTTTAATAGCCTGATGCATGGGAAATGTTTGAAAGCAGTCTTTCCTTTCCTATGATTGTTTGGCATGACATCCAACCTCCAGATTTCTCCTCAGAACTCTAGAAAACATACGTTTTGGGTCAAATTTCATATCATGGCACCGCGCTCGCTGCTGCTCTGAGCCCTTTCGCAGCAAGGGGATGGATCTGTTCAATGCTCATAGCCCTTGTGCATGTGTGTGTGTGTGCGTGTGTGCGAGTGTTCGTCTCTGTGTGTGTGTCAGCTCTGTATTCGTGCAGGTGAAGCTGTTATCCTGAGGGGAAACATGCTAACTTCATTACCAGTGAGACACATTTTATTGCCTTAATTTGACTCTCAGGCTGTCATCCATTATTTAAAAGAGTGTGTGTGTGTCCATGTGTATTTACGTCTGTGAAGTTTGAACTCGAAGTAGGGGCTAGTAAGCTGTAACCACTGTTGGAGCTGGGAATTTGACCTGGTGTTTGAGAAAGCTATTCTGATGCTTCTCCTTTCAACGCTGAAATTTAAAACACACATTAGTGTCACATCAATGTTTGCAGCGTTTCTACCGCGTGAGAGTGTGTGAATCCATAGAAAGCATCTACGTTTCCTCTTAGAGAGAAAACCGTGTAACCGAGAGTCATCATCTGTACTGATCGGAGGAGCTCGGCCCATTTCATGAATACCAGTCCCCTGTCTTGTATATCTCTCACATAACCTGCCCTTTCTTTTCTCTGACTCAATGCGGCTGTTGGAATTAAAACAAGGTTTTCTTCTGGCTTTGTTTGTTATCAAGGTTACGCAAAAACTACTCAACTGATTTCCATGACAATTTGTGGACTGGGAGGGAATGACCCAGGGGAGTATTGGTTTAATATTGGTACGGATTCAGATTATTGCAAGATAAGGGTTTTTCAACATTTTCATTGATTTAACAGAGAATAATTCAAGAATCTTGAGAGAGAAAAAAAACATGTTGACATGTTGAATATGAATGCGTGTATAGATCGAAATAAAAAAATCCAGAGTTAGTGAATATTGAAGGTAGTTTCACCTGGGGCCTGTTGGGCCTTGATCTCTACTGAGGGACATTGTAGTTATAAATGCACTAATTATTTTGTAACTGTCTGAGCTGTAGATGGTGTTTACATAATATTCTTTTGAATATTGATTTTCCAAACATTTAAAGTGACAAGATTAGGTTTCTTGTGAAATGTGCTATTAGAATGAATGTCTCTGCAAAGTTACAAAATCTGAATTCAAGTTCACCCTTATTGTCATGTGTACACACACTTCCGCTGATTGGAATGCATCATGGTAACTTAAGTCACGTTTTCTAACCTAGTGTGAAGCACAATGCTAATCAGGAGAGTGCAAACCTCTGACAAGGCCCAATTTTACAATCTCATAAATTTCAGTTCCCTGAACGTGCCTGATTTTCCTCGAGATCCACGACTTGCCCTCTGTGAAATAAAGGAAAAGACAACAGAAACACAATCTCGCAAGTTTAAAGAAAGTCATAAAAATTCCTATATCCGCCATTGATCTGGATCTGCCCCAAAATGTAATGGGTTCTTTCCTGACCCACACCACATCCTTCCACTAAGGTTTGTGGTTATCCAACCAGTAGTTGTTGTGTAATCTTGCTTACAAACACACTAACAAACAAAGGGACATGTGTGAATACACAACCTGCTTGGAGGAGTAATTCTTCTTTTTGATAAAGTGCTTCACTTCTCGCCTTCTTTTTTCTTGATGAATTTCCCTTAAGTTAATTCTCACGGTGCCAATGTTCCCTGTTTTTCAGCGTGTTTTTCCTCTGGCCACTTGCGAATCCTCTTTAATTCTCCTCTCTCCTTTCCACTGGGAGCATATGGCTGGTTGGATTGTGTTGGACCTTGTCAGAGGCCATCTATCACTCCATGGTGTCCTGCTGAGCTGGAGATTCACAGCGCAGCCTCAGCCCTCGAAATGAGAAAACAAGAGCAAGAGGGAACAAAGATAGATTAAGAGCGAGGGGAGAGAGGGAAGGGGAGGGGAGGGAAGGAGTGAAAAATGAAATAACAGCTACAGACAGATGGTGAAATAGAAGATGGGGAAAATGGTAAAGGAACATTTAAAGATTAATAAAAGTTAAAAGTTTTCTTCGCATGAGACCAATGACGGTGTATTTAGTTTTTCTCCGAACTTTTTACTTTTTGTACCATCCCAGCCGGCTCTGGCAGTTCAGAGATGCTCTTAGCCAAAGGCCCCGTCGACACCTGTGGTGCAAAACTCTGCCTTTTAGGTGGAACACACCTGTAAGTGCTCAGGGTTCAGTAGCTTCACACTTGTTAGACTCCAAAACAGCCCCAGAGCACAAATGATATCGTCACGGCTCTCTCAAGAAAATATATTTAATAAAATGGGTGTTTCCAAAACCTTTCACAAGCTATCGACTTGGAAATCTGCGTCAATTTCTGATGGAAAACAGAGCTGTGCATGTTTCATATTATTTCCCCTGCATCAAGAAGTGCATATTTTTTACATCTGCATGGCTTTTCTATACATTATATGCAATAAAACAATTCTTGGTTGCATCAAGGTCAAACCCACAATCAGATTTTGTGCGTAAACCTGTACTAAATAAGTTTCACATTGTTCTATGAGAGAAATTCACCAGAGAGAAAAAGAGAGTAATTGAGAAAACGTGTCCCAACGAACGGGACTGAAGCTCGACCTGCTCCAGAGGCACGGCTGCTGGCTGTGTCTGTCCTCTGACCCTGTGACCCCCACACATGAAACCACAACACGCATGTGCCTCAGAGGGACATGTGAAGAAGCTACTTCCGAACTGATAAAGTCGTTTCTCTGCTTCAGATCTACTTCTCTTATTTCGGTTTATTCTCTTTCATATGTAATCTGTACCACGTTATTCAGTGGGCCTCCCTTCTCCTGTAAGGCTCTGCACATGTGGCAGGGTCAGACTGAATATCCAAAGTCCACTACTTGTCTGTAGCTTAATATGTGTCCCATTATCATCAACAGGAACCACAGCAACCGAGGTAAAACAATAGTTCAGTGCAGACGTTCACCACATTTTGAGGGAATCTGCCCTGTAGTCTTTGTTGCACAAGTGGTAACAAACAAACGCACAGGGGTAGAGGAGGTTTTAACTCAATGATGTAAACAACACGAAACGGGTGAAATGCAAATGCTGAAAAGGAAACTGTCCTCACAGCAGAAGCACTGAGTAGAGCACAGACCTCGGCCAAGGCCCAACAGTCGCCTCATAATCAATCAAGCTGCACCAAATGGCAAATACACACACACACACACCATAGAGATCAGGCCACTAAATATGGCTGATTGATTTCTTCAAGACCCCACGAGTTATTCCCTGAGAAATTGGTTAAAATGTCCAAAAATGTGCAACGTTAACGACAAAAAATCCTGGGTCCGCCTCTTTGTATGGATCCACACCGAAATGTAATGACTTCTCTCATCCTTCCACCAGGTTTCATGGAAATCTGTTTAAGTAGTTTTTGCATAATCATGCTGACAAACCAAGAAAGTCTGATTCAAGGACACATAGTTGCTGTGTGAGTTAGAACCCATGTCACGCACGTGGAAGCCAGTTCATGCACCGCTCACCCACTTTTACACCCACAACCGATAGCGATTTGGCAACGTCTAAAGATCAGTCACCTCCGAAAAGTTTATTGGCTCATTAGAAGGATAAAGTAAGCTTAATGTTGGATGTGTGACCAAATTGTTTTCTCTCTCCTTCGCCAAAGTTTCTCTTTGTCTCTATTTTTGTTAATTGGCTTAAGTATCCAGTAATCTGTGCCTCTGGTTTTTTTATTTGGGGGTTTTATTAGATGCCGGCTGATGTATGGTTACAAGATGACAGGGGAAATATGTAAACTGCTTTATGGCCTTTCATCACTTGAACCGTGCCACATATTTAAAACAGAGTTAATCTCTGTTTTTACTGTGGCTATTTATGCGTTGTTCAGAAATAAAAAAGGAAGAGGAGAAAGAAAAAGGATGGAATAGGGAAAGAAAGAACTGGACGGGACTCTTTGACAGGATCATGGCTGGTTGCCCTCCAACCTCTCTCACTCTGAAGCCGTTTGATTCTGGAGGAACTCTGGTCTGTGGTACCCTGCGCCGGGTTATTGGAGGAATTTTATGAGTCCATAAGTGTGTAATGAAATTTGCCACGGTCAGAGGAGTGAAGCACGGAAAGGAAAAGTGGAATTGAATTTTCTGTGGTATTTTCCTCAGACCTGCGTTCCCTCAGGGAGCGTACGGGACTGTTTGCAGTGGCCCGGGCAAGGAGAGGCCAAACGAAACCTTTTCCCTGAGGTTTTGAACCTCTGCTGTGAATGGCAGCAGCCAACACCTCTAACCAGGAGCAGATGTTTGGCAGGCTCGGCTTGGCCTGGTGCTGTGCCTGGCAGAGGGGGAAACCTGGGGTCTGATGCAACCAGCGTGCCCCGCTAATGCACTAACAGCGTGGCCTCTACACTGTGGGTGCAGAGAAGACACGGGAATGGAGCCAGGCCAAGGAGAGCTCCCACACACTCACATCAACTCTGTCTTCTTAACACTGACACTGTAATCATGACACCTCATTTGTTAATATATCTTCACATTTACCATAATTGTCTTCTTTTCCCGAGTCTACTATTCTGTTGTGTAGCTTTCCGTTGTAATTACCTCCACTAAGGATATTGTGTTTTCCTCGTCTGTGAGCAGGATCACACAAAAACTACTCAAGCGATTTCATTGAAACATGGTGTAAGGATATGGTTCGGGCCAAGGAAGCTTTTAGAGCAGATTCGATTAAGGCAGATCAGTGCATTTTTTGCATTTTATTTTCACTTTGAAAAAATTCATCGATCTTGATGGAATAATCTGGCATATTTACAGGACTGATGTGTG
This sequence comes from Platichthys flesus, assembly GCF_949316205.1. Taxonomy (NCBI): domain Eukaryota; kingdom Metazoa; phylum Chordata; class Actinopteri; order Pleuronectiformes; family Pleuronectidae; genus Platichthys; species Platichthys flesus. The sequence goes on from NC_084956.1 coordinate 11,007,560, forward strand.
TTCAATTTTATGAACCTTGTTTAAATGCAAGGGGACTGTACAGTCTTTTTTTCCCCCAAGGACTTTCAGAATAAGAGGCAGATACTAGCAAAAGTGGTCAGTTGCCATTATAGTTATTACGCAGATAATATATTACTCTTACAAGTTTTGGCATTGGAAAATATGAGTGAATACAAATGCAAAGCAAGTAAAACATCTGTGCAATAGATATGTTTTATTGCTTTTAGACATTGGTCAAAGGTGAAGTTGATGCTTATTTAATCTACATTTAACAAAAAAATAGCAAAACTCAAATCAAATCAAATTTTGCACAGGTTTAACGTTGTTATTTGATGTCACTTGGTTAACTTTGGTTATCTTTTATCGATAGGTTAATGTTTATATTGTGCAGCCCGATAGAGAAATAAGCACCAAATGTCAGTGTATTTTTTGATGAATGCAATTTTCTGAAAAAATCGGTGTGTGATTGATTTCCATGCTTTTGGCAAGCGCGCGTCAAAGCACTAAAGAAGAATGTCACTTTCCAAACCCCGGGAATCTAAATGGATTAGTTAAATGAAACAAAATGATAAGTCAACATCTCACTGCTGTGCAAACGTCTGTCAACGATTCTTAGCCGGAGTGGCTGGAATGAACAAATGGGGAAAACAAATATGTTCTCAAGTGTGGTAATGGGCTTAGACTTTTCATAATGTGTCTTTAGCTGCTCGACAGAAACGATTAGGAGGGAAGACTGATGAAAAGACAGATATTTCAGGTGAACCGTTGGGAAAAAGGCGAATTCCCTTCCTCCACGAACATCTGGCAGGAATATCCATCAGAGAGAAGAGACTAGTCCCAGCGTTGTCATAACCGTTTTTTGCAGAAACTCAAATGGGACTTAAAAGTGAAGAGTTATGGGAAGAGAGTCGGTCCCACTGGCTGAGGCAGGTGCCCCCCGCAGTGTCAGTCCAACACCCGCCAGCATTTTGAGGAGGAGCCGTGATGGTTTTTTTCCCCCTTTGTGTTATATGAGCTGAATCGTTGTAGCGCCACGTCATTAGTATCACTTAAAGTTCACTCAGTTTAAAGAATGAAAGTTTCTCCTTCGATTATCGTAAACTAATAGTAGATCACATTGGATTATATTTTTATTTAGCACAGACACATAAACACCAAAAAACCAACATACAATAATACACAGTGCAGTGGGAGGCACGAAAACCCAGAGGGCTTATTTTAAGGGCTCAACGTAAATATAAAGTAATACAGTTCACAAAATTAGGTAATGCTAAATTAACAATCACAAAATAATATAAATAAAGGAGTCAGCAATTTAACACACGTGCAGGCCAATGAAAATAATAATTGTATCAAAATAATTACAATTAAAAAAAGGAAATCTGGCTCTTATGGAGGCAGTGTTTCTAAAAACAATGTTCTTGGCTTAAACTCATCGGAAACAATTGGCCACGTATTTACAGGTATAATCGGAAAATTTATAATGATTCAATAAATTTGTTAAATATTATTCTTGTTCACTGAAATTATATTTAATTGGTTTAATTATCCGTTATTATATTCAAATCACTAAATAAAACAGTGCGGCAAATTCACGCCATGTTAGCGTCCTGAGGAAAACATTTTCCCAGCATCTGATTTTACAAATGTATAATTGCCTGTAGAGCAGTGGAGACGCAGGCTGGTGACTGTGCGCCTGTTGAATCTGGCTCTGCTCGCTCAGCTGGAGACGGAACCTCCAGTTTAACTGAACCATAAGTAATGTGTGTGGATATAGTTTGAGAGTGGAAGATGATTGCTGTGATTATGGTGATTATTCTCACAGGGGAAGGGGGTTCTGGGATCCCGTGTGTTTGCTTTGCTGCCCTGCTCGGGATCTGGTCTGCACAACCCTCATCCATCACACGGCCCGGGATCAAAGTTACCCGTCTTACGCTGGGAATGTAGAAAAAAAGTCTTAAATACACAGAAAGAAATGTTTTTGTTTGCCCTCGGTTTGTGCCCGTCCTTTTAGATATATATATATTGATGACATAATGAATTTCAATGTGGTAAAAGAGGCATTTGTTAGGAAGTTGAAAACATTCCTGCTGTTGATGAGTGATCTGCGGGGGTTCCAGCCCATAAGCAGGTGTTTCGTGGGAAGGGCCACAGACATTAAGTCCAAACTCTTTGATGGTCGAGGGGCAGTAAAGCCCAGGGCCGGTCCACCCTCTCCTTTCAGTGGATCTGCCCAGAGGAGTCTTGTGTCTCTGCAATTACAGAGCAATCACATCTCAATTACAGCATCAGCAGAGGTGTGTGACGAGATGGCTGAGCGGATAAGAGGTGGAAGCTTTACGACCAGCCTCTTCCGAGGTGACAGTGTTACTAATCTCTGGTGGTAAAAATGTCAGGTGTGGCTCTCACGCCCCTTCCTGTCACAGCCTCTGCCTGCAGGGACAAAAACCAAAAGTCATTGTCTTACACAGAATTCCGATTTGATGATTTGTGTCTTCAGATGCTTCACAGAACTACTGGCAATATGTTTCCCCTTAAAGGCTTGGGCTGTAGTTATAGTTCTGTGCTTTTGCTTTAAAGATGAAAAACTGTTTGCAAAAGTGAGAGCTAATAATATTAGTGTGAATTTTGTCACAATGTCATTGTGTGCTTATTGCAAAATCGATTTGTCATCATTTAGTTATTGGCGGACAGTGACACAGCAGATAGTGATGAAACACAACGTGTGACAAGACTAGACTTAGCTTGTTGAAGAAGATACAAACAAACAATCCAACACACAAAGGGATATGGGTGACCACACAAACTCCTTGGTCAGATGTAGCCCAGTGAAAAGCTTAAAAGCCGCACAAGTAAAACCTGAAGTTATTTCTATGGCTCTTCGTCAATTGGATTAACTAACTAGTTGAAAGCACAACATTTAAATCCACTTGAGATACTTGTGTGTTATCCCAGTTACACATTCAGCAGATGCATCATCAGCATGTAGCCGTGTTTCTGGCCATGTGACATGTGAATCCCTGAGGAAGAACCTAAACTTCACCTGTTGAAAGATTCCTCCAGTCATTCATTTAGTCTGTGTGCTGATTGGTGCAGAGCGGGTTCTACACTGGCCTTTAAGAGCAGGTAACAGCTGCCGGCCACAGCTGGAAGTGACACTGATGAGAGCAGTGAGAGTGAACAGAAGGAGTTGTGCTGTGGACCGAGAGGAAGGCGGAGGCAGCCGGACAATTAGGGTATTCCAGACATCCTTTTCCCGCGCTGTATCCAGAGGCGTTCCCAGGCCAGATGGGTTGTGTAGTCCCGCCAGCGAGTCCTGGAGTCGACACCTGGGTCTCCTTCCGGTTGGGCGTGTCCAGTAAACCTCCAATCAGGAGGCGTACTGATTAATGCCCGAACCACCTCAACTGTCCCTGTACGACATGAGGGAACTGAGCCCCCCCGATGGAGAACACTTATCTAGTCAGTTTGTATTTCCAATCTTTTGGTCACTACCCAGGGCTCAAGGGTGAGTGTTGGGATGTGGATGGACTGGTAAATCGGAAAGCCCTGCCTTATGGCTCACCACTATGGTGCAAGGATGATGCCACACCGACCTGCCTGTCCATCCGTCGTCCATCGTCCCCTCACTCGTGAACAAGACCTTGAGATATTTAAACTTGTGTCCTCCACTCGGGGCAGCAATGCAGTGACGTATAGGTAATAGGCTAAGTAGTAACACAGGAGAAGTCTGTAAGTCTGCTTCAAACGGTAAATCATTCAGGCCTTATTCTTCAACACCACCGCTCACAAACGCTGCCCGTCCTTGGCTTGTAAGCTGTTACACAAGTTTGTTTACATTCTATCTCTGCAGCTCAGAGACGACTGGGAGTATTTCTAAATAATCTAAAAAGACTGCTCTTTGTTTAACTTGCTTTCAGTAATAAGGTACTAACGCTACTTTTCAACATTTTGGGGGTTTATATGGGGGTTTGTATGTGGTTAGTACGTGGGTCTCACTAAAACATCTCCGAATGAATTTGTTTCCTTAGACTGAAGCTTCATTTAGATTAAGGACGGACTAAACAGCCAGTCCGTTTATAATAAGTGGGATGATGTGTAAACAGCTCCGGCTCATGGTGGCGGATGTTGAATTCCTCATCCGCTGGTTGTGGTTTGCTGGAAGCTGCACGGTGCAGACGTCGAGAGGAGACGTCTCTCTGCTTAGAAACCCACTTCCTCACACCTTGATTCCTACAAGCCGAACCCAGTCAGCTTATTATTATGTAAAAAGTTCATTTAAGGGAGTGATAGACAGTGACCATTGCCAAACAGATGTGCAAACCACTCACACCCCATACGCATTTCCCTCAACAAGTGGTTTGAGTTACATGGCCCAAAGGCAGTGAAAGGCAGTTGATGTTATTTTGTCCACTTCTCTGTCTTTGATTTGTGGTTAACTGCAGCCTGTTGCCGAGGCTGGAGCGCACACACACACACACACACACACACACACACACACACACACACACCCACACACACACACACACACGCACTTTACATTGAGGGCAGCGTATGTTAACATACCACTCATCTTACTCACCAGCTCCATCGACTGGCTCTGTGTCGAGCTTACACCGGCTACACAGAGCAGGGCCACACACACGAGTCCAGAGTCACAGCAAATTCACACTTGGAGGTAATCTCTCTCTCACACTCTTGTTTCCGCACACACAAACACACACACACATACACACACATAAGCACACACAAACACAAACACACACTGGTCACCCTCTACTTACAGAATTGAAAACAGGTGCCCACCACATATCTTGCATTCTTCCAAAATACAAAAGTGGTTTGACCTGAACGGTTCTACTGGAGCGGAGCCACCCCGTATGAAAGAAGAGTCCATGTGGAGATGTGTGTGTGTGTAAACACGGAGGCGTTCGGTTCTGTGCAGCATGCTAGTGGAGCAGCACAGACTCGCACTATATTGGAACCACATTTCTCTCCTCCCCCCCGCTCAACCCGTACACGCAGTGTCAAGTTAACATCAGGATAAATTGCAGTTACACCATGCGAACATAGCAAATTACCGCATTTAATAGCTTTCGATACAGCGACCGTAACTGTATCCTGGTCTGGCTCTGACCGACGCGGGTGAACGATCAAACTGCACCGATAGCCGCTCCTAAACTTGTGACCATCTCTTTGGAGAAATGGTGAATTGGAAACGTCAGCCGTGAGATGACCTTGATGCAGTCACAGTGTCTTTCTCGGCGGCCACAGGATCTGGTTAGCGGAGGAACCGGTCCAATGAGAAACAGAAGGCAGAGAGCTGCCAGACGAATCAGATTCCAGCCCTGTCAGAGGAGCTGCTGATAAACGCAACGCGCTTTGGTTTATCTTAGATATTTTAGCAGCATTCTAACCAATGCGTTTCATGACTGGTCAGAGTCTGTTTGTGTGTCTGCATTCACGTGGTGTGTGTTAAGTTAAAATGTTAAATTACTCTTAAGGCCATCTGGTAAAACCTTAAATACTGTCATCAGCAATTTTCTCCAGCCTTTCAAAACAATTTGATGGATGCGCTGTCTGAGAGTAGCAGATTCCACCATGTTTTCCCCTGTGAGTTCACAATGGCAGTACCGTGTGTGTGTGTGTGTGTGTGTGTGTGTGTGTGTGTGTTTCACTGCCTAATTCGAGCTGATGTAATGTGAGTTGTTACAGCTGACGGAGAGAATTACAGTCGTCTCTGCTCTTACATGTGGGAACATGATGCAACTTCGTGCATCTGTTTATTTGCCTCAGAATCGAGGATTTTCTTCCACAAAGCTTGAAGATATGTATAAAAATCCAAGCTCTATTTTGAGATTGGGATAATGTTAGCAGTGTTGACACTTGAGATGAATTCTTTAAGCGCCTCCGAAAACTCGAGCGCAACATGTGCATCTTAAGATATTGGAAAACACATTGGATCCATAAACAGGGAAAAAAGGCTCAGAATCGATTTCTCTAAATGGCCTTTTCTCTTGTCTGCACATGTCTCCTGAGGATTTGGTTTTGATTTGGCTTTTGAGGGAACTCTGCTCCAGTCTCTTTGTGTGTGTATTTGCTTGTATTCTCGACTTTGATGGGACTAAATGTCCAAATTCAACATTTGTAAGGGCAGTACGCTGTGTAGTCTGGCAGTAAGTCAATATTTTTCTCTGGTGAACGTAACTAGAGACATGAAAAGCTTTTTTTTTTTCTGTGCTCTATTGTCTTTCCCAAGGCGTAAATAATGGAGAATGTAGAAAATAAATGTATCAGCATTTTTCTGAACCGAAATCTTGAAGTCTAAGACCAGATTTGTTTTCACAAATGATCTGAATTTGTGTGGAGAAGACGCTGTTTGTTCTTTCTACTAACTGTGGATTGTGTTCACTTTCCTCTCACTACACACAGGGATGAAGCTTGAATGGATGCCAGTCACATTATTAATGCGACTACCAGCCAAACTGGAAGCTTGTACTACAGATCAGGGGGTTAGAGAGGTAACTTTTTCAATAATGGTTCACTTCTTACAGGGTTAAATCGCCACATTTTACAGACCTTACTGAGCAGGTAAGGACTGTAAAATCGGGCCCTTGAGCTGTTGATCCTCTGACGTTAGACCGCCCTGTGCTCCAGAGCGGTGTAACGTCAGAGGATCAACAGCTCAAGGGCCCGGTCACACATACGATGCAAATCACAGTGTATGTTTTGCGTGGAGTTTAACTTTGGTCAACTTTGACGCGTTTTTGCTCTCAAATACTTTAGCTCTATATGCCCAAACTACTGATCAATCAGATAACTAGAATTCCAATTGACAAATAATGTTAGAGTGTTACTTTCCATGTGTCTGCTCTGGTTTTAAAACAGACTAAATGAATCCATCCTTTTCTTTTTATGCTTCTACTTTAATCTTGACAGCATTGATGCTTTTACTCTCTTATTCTATCACTGCAGCTCAGAACAACATGAGGAGACTCTGAGTGGAATCAAAAATAAAAACTAATCTCTCTGATGTCTTTTGTTAAAAATGATTATTTCCCATGAGTGTAAATGATCACTTCAGTCACAGTTGACCTCATTCGACTTATTTCCTTTCCTCTCTGGCAGCAGTCTGACATGATTTTACATCATATAATAAGAAAAGTTTGTTCATTATCAAACAAAGGAAAAATAATCGCTCAGTAATACTTAATAAGAATCATGTGCTTATTTACAATACATCTTTAACCTGATTTAGAAAAATGGAATATAATATCATTATTGGCTCTATAATTGAGTTAACCTGCGGGTATCATTGTTATTTTTTATATGATATTAATATATTATATAAGAACTTTATTCATAGATCTGATGGACTCACTGAAGCCAGAAAAGCTTGGCTTGACTTGTTTCCTCACATAACATATTTAATATGTTAATATCGATTTAAATGTGTTTGCTTTTAATTTAGTTATCTCTTTATTTTAAATATATTTATTTCTCATAAATAAATACAGGATGTACACTAATACGGTCAAATCCATGACATTAGATCAAGGAGAAGCCACAGAGGATTCATTTTATGATGAGGTTAATAATAATCCCTGAGAAAAATGAGATCGCTTTGAATTTTAGACATAAATTTCTACATCAATGGCCTGCCTCCTTTTTCTGGCTTCATTGTGACAAGTGGATTACCGGGTTAGATCCCTAGCCTTTTTATTTTTCGATATCCACCTGCCTTCTTTCCTTCTAGCGGGCATATTTATAACACAACATTAGTTTTCTGTCTATAAGACTTTTGAAATATTTCGTTTTTGCTTGGCAATGTGATTTTCATAACTTTTCAAAGGTCCCTAAGGCAGCTGTGTGTCATGGTTAGAAACAGCACTTCATATTTCTCTATTTAATGAGGTTATATGTCAAACGTTAAATGATTCTTGCAGCTTTGAAGTAAAACAAATGGCATGTTAAAGCTGCGCCGGCAGGTAACTGTCATGTAAAAGCAGCACCTGCCCTGTCGTTTGACAGTAACTCACGAATGTGATTTCATAGGGAAATTTCAGATGTGTGTCTGGTTCATGTGGGTGGTATAAAAACCAACATACAGTGGACACGGTCGTGTGCGTACCTCTGTGTTTGAGGGAATATGCAGAGCTGCAGAAATGAGGCATAGCGCTGACTGATGCTGCCGGCCTCTCTGCTCCACTGCGCTGGCCTTTGTAGCCGATAGACAGCTCGACAATATCCAGACCCCCGCTCTTTCCGCTACATACAAACACACAAAGGCACACCAACACACGCATGCACACAGGCACGTATACACACTAATGCGTGCACGTACAGCTCTCTGGGGCCGCTCTGGCTCTCTCCGGCTGCACTGTTTGTAAGATAAAAGCGAAGTTTGCAGCCGAGTCCGACCCTTCAGACAGGCCTTCACTGTTTTACGTGTAATCGAGAATTCTGAGACCCACTTTAAAACCATATTTACAACATGAGAAACGGTCGTTCTCACAGAAACAGAAAGCCGATCGGCGATGTTGACTTCGAGAGATCACTCAGTGTCACTGGGACGTCGGCCATTTGTTCCTGGCTTGATGCGTCTAACAGGAGTAAAAGGCAGTTTGACAGTTGCTTGATGGATCCTCTATGTCTGTGTTTGTGCAGCAGTCAATCATCTATATTGTTTCCATTTGGGAGAGTAATTGTCCAATAACAACAAGTGACGCTGCTCCACACTAGAATCACCATCGATCTCCATTTTTCATTGAATCCTACTGCATTGCTCCACATCGGGGTTTCACAGATGTGATATTGAGCTGCAGCGCCTCACGTATACAAACACACATTCCACACGAGTGCCTGTGCATAGACACACATGTTCACAGTGTCTTGGTAATGTCATTACTCTGGTCTAACTGAGATCACAGATTTGAACCTTCAGGGCTTTCGAGTATCTGCGGAGGAGCTCTTTCATGTTTGATCTTCAGATTTCCTGACACCAGGAGGGCTGATTCTCCCGGCATCCTTTTCTCTTTGGGGGGAAAACATGAGATGTCCTCGCTCTTGTCAGTCGATAAACAAGAGCTTGGCTGTGCTATGTGGTAACGCTATACTCGGTGCTCGAGGGCTGCTTGTCTGGTCGTATCCGCTAAAGACCAGTTCACAATAGGTGAGTTTGGTCCGATTTTCCAGTCGCCAGCAAAGGCAGAGATCTGAGCCTGATCGTTGCTGGGTGGCGCAGGATGGGGTGAAGGTGAAGGTACATGTAGTGGTGAGGTGCCCCTTGACTTCTCCACATTGCTTTTATGCTATCTACTATAAACAAATATTTTATTGTAGGCTAATTTTGAACATCGGATGAATGATTCCTATGTCTGATGATGTCAGAGCGATCGTTGACAGCCCAATGTCAAACGCTTCTGACTTGTTTCCCCCTAATATATTCAATATTTGTTATTAGGATGACTGTTATTTGAAGTAGTAGCAGGAGCCTGTATGTAGCTGTGGTGAGTTGAAACAGAATTTGTCATCAACTCTTCACCTGTAAAATTCGCCACAGTCAAATTCCCCAGGAACCACACGGACACATAAACACTTGGTGGTTGCGTGTGATGTATTTGATCCTACACGCTGGCTGTGAGACCTGCCAGCAGGGAAACAGCGCTTGTAGCAGCTTGACGCAGCTCGCGGTGAGCCGCTCGCCTCCTGCTCAGATCTCAGGTGAGGAAAGGCCTGGAATCACTCATGCTGACAGCCACATCTGGCGCTACTTTTCGCTCTCCTGTTGCCCTCCACTCTGCTCCTGCAAACAGACACCACTTACAGAGCACGGAGGGAAGGACGTATGATGATAGCAGTTATGATAATGACGTTATTGCTGGTTATTAATGAGATGGAGAACAGACAGGTCACTCGCTCGGTGCAATAAAACCATTGTTGCCGCTTGCGTTTTTTTTTTTTCTTTCCAGACTTTATTCTGCTGTTGCTGGAAACTGAATTAATTCCAGGTGCAGCAGGCAATCTTTTTGTTCTCTCTATTTGCTCTGTGGATTACACATAACCACTGCGTTATTGGAAGTAAAGGCTTTCAGTAAACGCTGAATAAAAAAAACACACTAGAGCTCAAGCGTGACTTATAAATGATAAGCAAATGTGTTGTGATTCAAACTTAAAGCCAGTGATTTCATATCTCTCACATGAATCTATGGATTATTAGGAAAGCTTGCACCTTTTGAACAGTTGGACACGTGTCCAGTAGAATAACCTCACACGCACCCTGGTCCTCTCCGCTCTGCTGTGGTTTCCACACTGGAACCAGCCATCGGTTGGCGAAGCTCAGCTGCTGCCAAACCTACAGCTGAGGGCAAATTTGAGCAGGGTCCAGACTGCCACTCGCTCTTCATCTGTTTCCTGTTTACCCTCGGAAGTAAGGGTCAGAGTTCAGGGTAATATTTATGTTAATAGAATGACTCCAAACAGATTCAATTTCAAAACAAGAGCCCGAGGTGTCCGGGAGCCGCCTCCAGTCACACATTAAGACATAAACAAACACTTTTGGCACTCTCGCCATTTGCCAACATCTGTAGCCGTCCTCTACGGCACAGTGAGAAGAATGCACTTTGATGGAGTCAGCTGCACACCAGCAACAAAACAAACGCTGATGCTCGCTGATTTTAAAGAGTGCATCGCCACAGGAATCCATGATGGAAAACTTCAGTACCTGTAGCAGTTTATCCGAAACAATGTAGACGCTCACTTTCCAGTCACACTGCAGCAGAGAGATGTGACATTCCTGTATTGATTTAATGTCACGGGTCACTGAGGCTGGAGAATTTTGAAGATGACTCCCCTTTTTTAAAGAGTCACATGGGAAAGAGCTCGTTTGTGTAAATGGACAAACTCAATGTTTTTCCAATGACTCTTTCATTTAGTGTTTTCTAAAAACTATTCTTACCATTTCTCAGCATTTAAAACTTGTGGAGTTCCATATGACACAATATGGTCAATGTTGTCTTTTATCCAGACATGTTGCACATGCACTTAATGACCACATTGATCCAGATGCAGTTTTATCCTTCTCTTAAGGTTTAAAAATACAGCTGTTATTTTGTACTTAGACGTGACAACAGCAGTTTACCATATGTGTTTGTATTTGATTTATGAAATTATAAGAGAACTGAGAAAGCTGTGAATACATGTGGTTACGGTACAGATAATAAACATAATAAGACGGATGAAACATCTCCACTTCCTCCTATTGAACAAAGCAAATCTAAACTTTCAAGGATCCAGGGGCTGGCATGTTGTGTTTCAATGTTATTCTGAGCCAGAGTCCCAGCAGGAAAGGTTTGTGTTGCGGGGGTGCGGTATCACAGTCCCACTGGTTCACACGCCAGACCAATCACGACTCAGTCTCAGCTGTCAATCATGTCGATTAGCCCTGTTTCTATTGCATCAAATAACTAATTAAAACCAAAAACATGAACAAACATCAGTGTGATAAAAACTGCCTAAGATGACAGGAACCATCTTTGAGAGAAAACATGACTTCTTACTTTGGTCCATGTCCCATCCAATAACATGGAGGAGACAGGGTTTATGACCTATACTGCAACCAGCCACCAGGTGGCAAACGAGAAGTTTGGGCTTCACTTTTGGAAATCGTCTATCTTTACTCTATGATAGTAAAACTGATTTGCAGATATGGTTGCAGAGTAATAGAAGAGTTTCCTTCAGAACATGCACATGAGAATCAGTAGGTCTGTGATTTTCTCCCTCCCTCCTTAGTGTTCACACATTCATACACTCACATGACTCCAGGTGCGTGGAAGAATCAAAGTTACAACTGCTTTGTGGGTTTCTCCCAGCCAGGTCTTTAGACAAACTGTACAACTTTGCCGACTGTGCTGGACTGCACCTGATCCTGGGGCTGAACGCGCTGCACAGGAACCCAGACAACTCCTGGAACACCTCGTCTACCCTGAGCCTCCTCAAGTACGGCGCTGGAAAGAAGTACAATATCTCCTGGGAGCTGGGCAACGGTCAGTGCAGCATCACTCCACATGTTACCTTCTAAAAACATATTATAGTACATATGCATGCTGCTGATATTGATGTACAGTTTTGAGGTGCCACTGCTTACGATGGTTGAACTTTCCTACTTAACCAAAATAAAAGTCATAACTTTTTCATAAACCTTGGTTAATCGGATTTTGAAGAATAGTTTGCATAAATATTAATGAGAATTTAAATCAGGAAAATGCAAAAGGAAGGGAAAATAGCTAGTAGCAAGTCTGGCACGCCCCCTAACAAAGCCAGGTAAGGCGACAGCAGAGGAAGACATCTCCTAAACATGCTGGAAGCTGCTGACCAATCACAACAGAGTGAGCCCTCTGGCAAATCAGAGCGGACTGGGGTTCAGTGGGAGGGGCCTTAAAGAGACAGGAGATTATTTCAAACAGAGGCTGTAAAGCGAGGCAGCAGCAGGAATACACAGTCTGAGGAAAGTGATACGTTTTCTGAACATTAGAGCATGAAAACAAGTAATAACCCAATTATGAATAAATTAGTAAAATATGTATCTTTTGAAACTCCAGTCAAAGAAAACTATAATTCAAGCTAGAAGCAGAAACGCAACAATCTTAGATGAGCTGCTTTTGAATAAATCTACTAACGAAAACTTCTTCACCAACTAAAACGGTTTGACACTGTCTTTAGCTTTCTCATTCCTGCCAATCATAGCACTATTCCATAATTTAGAGGACACAGGATGCAAGTTTGGTCTCTTTTGAAATGATGCGATGTCAAATCAGTCACATATTTTGTTCAAACAACATTAACTGGTCAGAGGAACATTATTTAGAGAACAACCAGTCACAGTGTGCTGAGCAGATTGAGGGTGAAGGCAAGGTGTTCATTCAGGGATGAAAGGAACTGCTAGTCCTCATGTCATCCCAACCATCTGTGTTTCTTGGGAGCTGCAGTGCACAGAGCCCCATGTTTTGCCTGTTGCGCATCACTTCATATTTTCTTTTCATTTCTTCTGTAATAAAGCCCACAAAAGAAACTTGTATTTCAGCCGAAGCCTGAAAGTACCATGAATAATCCATTGATTGCACCATGTGAAAATTTGACGAAGGGCTTGAACCGTGCCGAAAGCAACAATTTCAAATAAATCATCCAGATGGTTCAGACATACAGTAAATTTGGGGCTGATTGAAAAGGTTATCCTTCGAAATCTGTCAGTGATATTCAGGGAATACAGCACAGATACAGACAACTTTTATTTTACAGCTCAGGCACAAACTGGTACAGAGATAAACACAATGTTCTTCAGTCGAGAACTCTTCTTTTAAATAATAACATTATTAATAATAAATATATAATACACAAATGTCAGATTGAGATGCTCTGTAGTTTCTGCTGAGTCTCTCTCGCTCTCTCTCTCTCTCTCTCTGTCTCTCTCTGGTATTACATGTATATTAACAGTATTTTATTAATCACATAATCTGCAATGTACGTGATGTTCTGGTCAGTACCTGAACAAGGACGTTGTGTAGTATTTATATACTAGATACATATAATACACAAAAATACAATGAAAAGATTTGATACAAAAAAATGCAAAAGCCCTAAAAAGTCATAAAGATGTCTGATGCTAGTAAATTACACAACTACATAAAAGCTGCGAGTCTAAAAGAGATTGAAGGTTTTAAGGGTCTGTCTGAAGCTTTTCTAGAGAATCAGATGATCTGATGTTTAGTTTTCCTCCTCCAGGGAAACTCGCTTCCTCACTATCTTTGTGTTACTGATTCTACAAGGCCACCCTGTGTGCTTGGACCGTTCCCCCCGGCACTGAATCACCTGTACGTTCTGCTGCAAGTAGCCCGATCCTCCCGTTTTCTACTGGGATAATCTCTAGGAGAGCCAGATCAGACTACAGCAACAACAATATTCCCCGCCACCTCCCCGATGCTGCCTGTGTAAACCTTATCTCACTGGCTCACACTACGCCGTCTCCTCTTTCCAGAGCCTAATGCGTACCGCAGCCTGGTGGGCCGTGCGGTCAACAGCACCCAGCTGGCTCAGGACTACACCAAGCTGCGGACCCTGCTGCAGTCGGTACGCTACTACCACCGCGCTCACCTCTACGGCCCCAACGCGGGGCGACCCCGGAAGAACGCCATCGCGCTGCTGGACGGGTGAGTCGGCAAGTAAAACATTGACTGGACGGGATTCCACTCCTTGTTAGGCTATCCTGCTGGGATAGTGGAAAGTATGCTGCAGCCGTTTGGGACTTTTACTGGGCTTTAATCTGTTTAATGCACCCGCACGTCCACACACATTGTCCGTAGTGTTCAGTGTTTATGGATTTCCACTCGGCCGGTTTCAGGTTCTCCGCTCCAGTTAGATCATGTCATCCTAAATAAAGTGTCATCTGACTGATGACGTGGCGGCACAATGTTCCACCTGCTGGATTCACCACGAAGCTCCACCAGCTCCGGTCGGACAATAACATCTCGCTGTCAGCTGCAGCTTGTGACCTATTAATGTCAAACTTCCAATTCAAAAAACTGTTAGTTTTAGATTCTGCATATTAACTGCAAGCCTTTATTCTCTGAAGCAAACACATGAACATGTATATGAACGCATTAGATGGACTTTTATCTTTAAATCAGCCACTGGTTCCGTTCAGGTCCAAATGAAAAATTCACACTGAAGTGACGAAGCGACATTATGGCCTTTTTGTTGTTCATTCTTTCAAAACAATTGAGATGAGTCTTAACTCGACCCTGAGCACATTGGCTTTATCCAAAGAGCCCACACACACTGATGTATGTAGACAGGCTGTTTCTTCCTGTCATAGTTTGTTGAAATATTGTCTCTCTTCTATTCACCAAACAGATGACACTTTTTCTCAAACATATTCACCACTTCATAAAACAAGTTAAGCCTTTCCAAGCTTTTCTGTCTGTTGAAATGGAAACAGGTTTTTCCTCCCCAAATGGATGCCCCAGTGGCCGTGAACAACAAACACAGAGTGGAAATCAAACGTTGCTGTATAGACATACACAACTGCGACAAAGTGGGACAATCCAAACAAAGCGTGGGTGAAGCACGGAGCTCACGGGGAGATGTTTTCTCTTTCTCGACTGATTCAATTAAACTTAATTCAATTTTATCTGTGTAGCGCCAAATCACAGCACCGCACAGGGTGAGGTTGAGACCTCACGATCTCATAGAGAGAGACCCGACAGTTCCCACAGTAAGAAAACAATGAAAGATCCTTATCTAACAGGACGACATGGGTTCCCATCTTCAACCCCCTTTGTCAACCAGCAGAATGTAAACATACATTCTTTATAAAACATGAGCTGTTGGCAGGTAGATAAGCATTAGTTGTGCATTTTTTTTTAAACCTTAAGTCCTCCTGTGGACACTCATGAATGGAGATCAGTGTCTAAACAGATACTCAATGATAAATGTAGTAAATAATATTGTAAAATTCCGTTAGTAATATAAATTATGTTGAATTATTGACATTTTACCACAATATACATTATTTATATGTATATATATATATATATTTGACATAGATATTGGAAAATACACTACATGTCCCTATATCTGCATTAAACTAATTTACAATGTTATAAAAAAATATGTATGTTACATACATAAAAGCAAAGACATGTTCCATTGCATAAAAAACAAATTAAAAGATTTAAAAGGTTATTCAGATATTCAGTATGAAATATCCATTATTCATCCATTATCTATACTGTTTACCCTTTGGGGCTTGTGAGGGGGCTGGAGCCAATCCCAGCGGACACTGGGTGAGGGGCCGGGTACATCCTGGACAGGTGGTCATTCCATCACAGGGCCGACATACAGCAACAAATAATCATACACGCTCACATTTACACCTCCAGTGAACCTAAGATGCTCATCTCTGGACTGTGGGAGGAGTGGGAGAGAGACCATGCACGGAAAGGCCATGGTCGGCCGACAGGTTCCAAACCCAAGAACCTTCTTTGGAGTTAAACATCAACATTAAAGATGTACTTTCTCCTCCGGCTGAATGGAAGCTAAACTAATCTATCAACAGGATTTTTTTTTTACTGGTGTAATATATAACACTTGATTTAACTGACAATGTTGAATAAACAGGAAACAGAATTCCTTTTAACATAACTAGAGTCCAAAAAGCTCCATTTTGCAATCTAATGTCTCCGACCCAGTGCGTGTCCAGCTTCCCGCTGCAGCCGCACACATTTTGACAGCGAGTTGGAAGACGGAGGAGAAAGAATAATTGGGTATGGATCTCCCTCTTCCAGAGAGCTCCTCACACCGATGAAACCATTACAAACCGCTGTTTACACTGACAGCTAGAATTTACTCCTAAATAAATGCTGTGTGTTTGCGTGCAGCAGTGTGCACATCTACGTATTTATACAGTCCAGCCTGACGGATGAGCTTCGGACTCGGAGGAAAGGGAGGGGGTAGGCGATGAGCGGTGGGAAAAAAGGAGGAGGAGGACACTGAGGTGGATGAAGAGGAGAGGGCAGGAGTATCCACAAGTCACTGGTGTCACATTAAACACGGGGGTGATGCTTGTGTGTTTGACACTGTTACGAGGAGGGGGGGGGGGGGGGGGGCTCTTGTGTTTGACAGCGAGACTACTCTGCGGCTCTCAGGAAATAAGACGAATTAGACACTGAGCTGCTCAACAGTCCAAATATCAGAGCTGCCCAGACTAAACAAGCCCCGAGCGGTGAAAGTCGTGTTTCTGTGACACGGTGTGTAGAGACACACTTCTGAACATGTCTGACAAGCTGTTCCCCCCTCCGAATATGGAGCGATTTGGCTCAGGTACACACAAACACAAAAAAAACACACACATGGGCCCTCAAACAAAATTCAAAAGCTCGGAGGAAGCTAGTCAGACAACAGGAGGGACCGCATGTGGGTAGAGTTTGAGCACAGGGTGAGACCGGTAAAAGGGGAACACGGGGTTCTCAACCGTTTGCGTGTCCTCAAGAAACATTTGCATTTAACTAAGTGAAATCAAACACCGCCGGCTGCGCAAACGGCTCCAGAAAACCCTTAATTTGGGGCTTTAAACTGATCTCCCCCCCCCCCCCCCCCCCCCCCCCCCCCCACATGAGTTTATGGTTTTCAGTTTTTCCATATTACCTCAAATCCGTGTAGTGGTAATGGAAAACGAAGGTAAACGATTCTTGAATTAATAACAGATATATTGCTGGAAGGAAACCGGTTCTCGGCTCTGCGAAGCGACGCCGGGGAAAGTAGCCGTCAGGTAAAGACGCCTCTGTTTTGTGTCTCGTTTCCAGGTTCATGAAGAATGCCGGCCCGGTCGTGGATGCAGTTACGTGGCAACAGTAGGTATTTTACCCTTTTTATTTCTCTTTTGAATCGACCTGCAAAAGACAGTACACCATGCTCCCCTGACTAATCACGGATGTAACGCCGCGGGCCAATGTGTTCCTTTGCACCACCATTATTTCCTCACTGTGTATATACAGTAGCCAGTAATAACCATTATTAACACTGTTAGTTAGAGGCTGATGCATAATGTGGAGAAATTGTGTTTATCCTGCCAGCGGAACAACAGGAAAAGGAGCCCGAGAGAGTTAAATTACTAACACCTGCCATTTGTCTATTGCGTTCACTGGAGGAATGCATGCAGACGTATCGGCGGTTTGATTCCCCCCCCCCCCCCCCCCCTCCAATGTTTTATCGTTTTTTCCTGACACACACATGTAAACTGTTCAAATGAGTGTACAAAAAAAAGACACTCATGCACACGCGCGCACACACACACACACACACACACACATCCTCGTAGAAGCTCAGATAGAAACCCTGTGTGGCTGAGTGAGCGAGTGGTCGTGAAGGTGAAGGTCGGGTCTAATTAGGAGAAATTAGATGAAACGGAAGGAGGAAGGGCCGTCACTGGGGCTTATGAAAACACCACCCACACTGTTAAAATCAAACCACATGCCCTGGCTCATTCCCCCTGTCAATTAGCCCATTTTACACTAGAGGTGCAGATTCCAGTCTAACCAGCCTGCGTGACAGAGAGTCTGACCTCAACAGAACAAGCCCAGCCAGTAAAAGAGGAGGCCACTCATTAACACGTCTACGACACAGGTTTTACTCTTCCGCAGCTGGTGAGGGTTTTTTTGGTGAATTAAGGGCGGCGGGGTGGGAAACGCAGCGTCGGTTGTGATGTGGTGCGGAGCGTCACGTGGCCCGGTCAGAGACGGGGGTCCGTCTGTGGCCTTCGGTCAGAGGTGCCCCGCCGGAGCTCGCGGTGATGAAACGTGTCGACAGTGAAAACGTGTGCGTCCGCCTCCGGGTCACGACACGCTGATGTGTGGTTCTCATTATGTTGTGACGTCTTTTCCACAACATTTTAGTTTCAAATTTGCAGCATCTTGTCTGAGTTAGAGCCGTATCCATTTTTTGGATTCACCGGCAAAACTTGATCGGAATGTTTATTCATTCTAATCTTTCTGCCTCTCTTTCGCTTTTCTGCTTTTCCATCTGTTCTGCGATATCCAATTTTTTTTTTTTTTTTTTACAACATGCTCACCTGGATGTCTTGATGCACAGTTATTTGGTTTTCTTTTCAGGTCGCGTTACTCGGAAATGTCTTAAGTTAAAGTTTAGAGGTCGAGTCACTCCAACAATGAAAAAATAAAACATTTCTCTCTTACCTAAGTATCCATGCAGACTGTTTTTGTTTTGCTCAGCTTTTTATTTTGAGGTATTGATTTCGGCCTCATTGCTCATAGAATACCTTTTTTTCTTGCTCCACAGTAAATAATCTGCAAAGGAAATCTCTCTTTACCGAAAGTGCCCTTGTTATTTTCCTGTCAATCTCTCTGTCTAGATTTTCTCCATTATTTTCTCAATAGATCAACTTCACACTCGTGCAGTGTTGACAGTGACAGTTTGGTTGAATACCACACAGCAGTCGGTCAGGGCTGGGGTGATGCACACACGTTACCAACGCCATGATGTAAACACCAGCGTGTCGCAAAGACGGCTGTGCCAGATCAAGATATTCATTTAGTTTGTGGATTTAGTGACAGCAGGTCATTTTGTTCAAACTAACAATCAGATGCCGGGTTGGATATCACGTGGACAGGTCGCCGGTGTACCGCAGGGTCGACCTACAGAGACAAACAATATTCAAGCTCATGTTCACACCTATGGTCAATCTAGAGTCTTCTAACCGAACCACCAGTCTAAATGTTTGGACTGTAGGTGGAAGCCTAAAATTTATGTCCATGCATTCTTTTGAGCACAAGCACTTTCTTTATTTTGGCTTCAGATAAGTCACTATAAGATATTTCATTAAGATATTTCAACTAAGTAAAAGATCTACTTCCTTGTTAACATAAATTAACTGCAGCATTTATGTTGAAAGGTTAGATGGGATTAATCACAGCAGGGAGACAAGAGCAGCGTCACCTAACCTGAGACCACCCACACAAACGGTGATTATAAAACCCCAACATTATTTAACCATTGACTCTAATTTGATCCGATAGTTACTCAACCGTCGAGGACACTGAGATCCGAGCACATTCGGAGGTTGCCTGTGTCGCATGTGGTCACATTCTTTTCGTAGCGTGAGTGCGAAAGTGTCCCGGGCCACAGTGAAAGACCGCCTACCCAACTTGTCCCAGCAGGCGGTGCTGGTAGGGTCAGTGGGAGGCAAGTGAGCAAAAACCTCCCGATAACGATTTCATGAAAACGAGTCACGAGCCTCGTACTCGTTTGCTCCCTGCGGCTGAATGGTCACAATTTCAACTGGGGGGGGGGGGGGGGGGGGGGGGGCAGACGACACGTTATACCCACATCTCTCTTGTTCCTCGTCGGGATGACAGTGGTACTGAGTGCCAGAGAGCCTGGTGTGCTGCTTATTTATAGCCGGGGGGGGGGGGGGGGGGGGGGGGAGATGTTAAAGATGTTCAGACACAGGGGGACGATAAATTCACTGATGGCATTCCTGAGGGGAAGCAACATATCCTTTCGCTGCTATGTGATGATTGATCTAATAGTAACCTGCTGGACAGCATCAAGGAACACATCCTCTTCTTGCTCCGCTACTCCTCCGCTCGCTGCTAATCTCCACATCGCCGCGCCAGATGGCCGTTCCTTGACACTTAAAAGTGCAGTTATACAAGTCAACTTTTATAGACTACCTTTGTGCTTTGCTTGAATATTTCCATTTCACCCCGCTGCAGCGTTAGTGGCAAGCGTTTTTGGTTTCGCAGGATAAGGGTTTAAGAGATGGGATCAGGGATCTATATATTTAATTACAATTTAAGGTTCAATATCAGTTGAGTATTTTTTTAGGGTATTGATGCTCTTTCACCTCTGATTCCATCTGTTCCTGTCTGATTTGTATCGCATGCATTGCCTTCATCTGTGCTCTATTTCTGTGTCACGGCGCTGTGAGTCTTTGATGTGGTGCCGGACTCACTGAGGCCTGTGTAAAACAAGCTGAGCAAGTGGATCTTTGTCTGCAAACACTTGGACACAGTGTTATTGTTGCTTTTTATTGGGCTCAGGCTCAGTCTGGCATCAAAAGTCATGGATGAACAAAGGACGAGTTCCTGGTTGGGTTTTAGGAGATTAGATTTAAGCAATTTTCGGGAATAAGAAGCATTGATCCCCCTAAATCCTGCAGGGTGAAAACACTCCAACAGCTTTTCTACATGTTCCTTTTTCCGGTGCAGTGGCCGATCTGAACATGCCTGCTTGGAATGAGCTGTTTGCTCGGCCTGTGGTGATGTTGCAGCTCTTCTTTCAGAAACCGTAAAAGGGACCTGCAGTAATTTGGCCGCTGCAAGTGAAGACCCGGCTTGCAGGACTCAGTCTGCAGAACCAAGAGGCTGCGACACCGCTGCTGCACAAAGAGCTGTTCACCTGTTCAGTGAAGCCCGACTCAGTCTGCAGAACCCAGAAGGAATGGTTGTTGCCGTCGTTGTGAACACGCTGTCGTTGTGGTCCACAATGTCACTTGCATCGATGAATTCCAGTCGCTGTGGCTGTGGAGTACTGATCGTCTGTTTATTTAGATTTAATTAATATTCAACATATCACACCAAATAAAACACTGCATTTCCCTGGGCCCTTAACAATACACATGTGAAGCTGATAAGAAGAGATATCTGAGCCACAGGCAGATGGGATTTCTGTTATCATTAGATAAGTTGTGTGGTTTCTGCTCTGATGAACAAACCAAACATGCAAAGTTTAGTGACGAAAACTGATCTTTCCTTGTTACCTGATGCTTTTATTAAAAACTAATTCCCACCATTATACTAACACAGGACTGACTTAATGCAATATACTGCACTGATTTGTCTCTTCTGTTCCCATATATGAACTGGAATGTCTTTTGCTGGGATCTGGACTGAAGAATTATGGTGTGATCTCTGGAAAAGACATGAAAACCAAATAATTTGTGTAAGGCTGTGACTTAATCCCTGCTCTGTTTACAGCCTGAAGCCTGGAACTTGGGAGTTTTCCAACACTGCGACTAAAACTTACACTCAGATTGCGACACTGGTTGAACCCCACGTGAAACGAAAGTTCAGCTTCATTTTCAGCAGTTCAGTTCACACATCTGTCAACGGGCTCCACCGAGGTTTGACGTGTGTTTTGAAATCTACTCGACTTAATATATTACTCGCAACTTACTGTAATTCTTCCTTGGCGATGTCCCTCCATGTGCTTTGTTGAACTTTTGACAAAATGTGCTGCCGAGTACAACGGCTAACCTGATTTCCTCAGTTGTAAATTGCCGATCAGAGCTTTCTTGGGACGTTCTCGGTTTCCAGGAAAGAAAGAAAAAAGAAAAAGTCAAATTTGCTCAAAACATTTGCAGCTTTAAGAAAAACTGAACCGAGCCGCTCTGGTTTGTTATTAATAACATTCGTTGCTCGAAAGGAATCGGAAGAGAAATCAGCTCAGCAATGAGTCAGATATGTCGAATCCCTTATTAACTGGTGTGACATCTGTTTCCGTTGCTGCTTTTTATTATGTCATGGTATTTTAAATGTTTTGCTGATGAATGCAAATAGATGGAAGGATTAAGAGATTACCTCTTTTCATTTCACTTCCTCTAAATATTTGGTGGGTTATGTGAGAAACAATGCCTCATCGTGAGTCACTGTGCAGCTTATGGAACTTCCTCTGTTGCTTATGTGCAGCAGCTAATTAGTAAAATTGTATAAATTAATTTAAACCACAGGTAGGGGGCTATTGAATTAGTAAATGTTGCCATTCTTTCCAGACAGGGCAAAGCAAAACATCATCCAATGTGTCTTTCTATTCAGGTTGTGATTGTTAAATTCATACATTTAGTATTCACACCCAGAAAGTTAGCATTTGAATCTTGCTGCCATGTGGCACAGATGTGGCGAAGGGGGTCGGGCAAAAAGCTGAACCTCAACTTACCGTGATAGAAAAAGCATTGTGTATAGAACAGTGTACTAATGTGTGTATGATTAGGTGAAGTGCTTTGAGTGGAAAAATATGATATACATACAGTTCATTTCACATTCTGCCAATAGGTAATTGATACATATTAAGGGAGGCAGGTGTGACAGATCAGAACATCAAAGTCTTACAGCCAGGGAAGATATAAATTAGACATTTTGCCTTTTTCCTGTAATGTGTTACATATGTTTTCATATGTTAAAGTTTTGCAAAGTTAAAAAGCCTGAAGTCAGCAGTAAAGGGAGCTTTAAAAAAACAGACAGGAGTTAAAACCATGTGAAAAGAGGAATTCACACAGTTTGAGGAAAGTGATGTGTTTTCTGAACATTAGAGCATAAAAGTAACAACACAAATTAAAATGTATAACCTGAAGTGCAATAGGTCTCCTTTAAAAGTGTACAATCTTTGAATGAGAGGATGAAAAGAAGAAGAAGCCTGCAAGTTCTGATTTATGAACACTAGCACTGTCTAACTAACTAAACCAGGAAATCTACTTTATAATTAGCTATAAACAATATCAACAGTGTTGGGTGATGAATGTTGTTGATTGGTTGTCCTTCTCGCCATATTGGTTGCTGTTTGCAACGTATATAATGGCACCTGGATTGTGAACTGTAGTGTGTGGTGGTTACTCTCTTGTTTTCTCCTCCTCCTGAGGATCCTGGAGAGGCGTTCTCTCCGTCCATAGGGGGACGTTCCTCGAGATTTTGGCTCGGACTATCGATAAATTCTTCTCTCACCGTGGTCACTTAACATTGTCTCCTATTATCATCTGTGTTCTGGTCTTTATCGCTCAAACACAGGAACCAAGCAGATGAATGTCTGCATTGTTCTGTCAGAAATAATGTCAGAGCTTCCAGTTTCTCTCTTGTGCAATCCCACGCTTTGACACAGAATTGGGTTTTTGCTCCACTTTTGTAATTGAATATGGAAGCTTGTCCATCAGAGCTGTTTTTGTGAAAAGATGATGAAATCCATTTTCTGTAATTTCTGTATTTTCCACCAGCAGTCTGTAAAGAGCTCTTCTAACAGACAGTGGTGGAGAATCCAGGTGTGTTTTTCTAAAGATGTTTCACCTTCTTGTCAATGTTTCACGTTCAATTTACCAACCTGGAAATGTTATTATATTATGTACCTAATTGATTAAGGTAGATGATACTGGGATTGTCCCTATGAAAATGAACATTTTTGAATAACGTTTCTTAATAAAAGGAAGCCAACTTAAAACATTTAGTTGGCGAATAGATAGTAAATGCTCATATGTATAGTATAAAAAATAAAATACATCGTTTTCATATCTTATTGCATTCATTTTCAAAAGTAAAACCAGGAAGGGAGGATGGAAAGAAAGCCAAAATGAAATCTATACATTCTTTTTTTCGACATGTGCTCTAATGAAATTCATATGTGAGTTGCTCTCATTTTACAGTTTGTTTCTCTCACAGCCTTCAACCTACATTTACTCCACAGTTATTACATGGACGGCAGAGTGAGCAAAGCGGAGGACTTTCTAAAGACTCGTCTGTTGGACACTCTGACGGAGCAGATAACTAAAGTGACCAAGGTATAACACGCTTGCCTCAAAGTAACTTCCACAACAAATAATCTCAGTTTATCTGTAGACTGTATATACACTGTTTGCCTAAGCCTAAACACGATCCTGTACATTGTCAGCCCCCAGACTTCAATAGCAGAAGTATGATTTTATCTCTATTTGAGCTTCTCTTCTCTGGCCGCCTGTGGGTTTTACAACGGATTTTCAAATATTGCTCTTGACTTTTAAGGCCCTGCTTGATTTGGCACCGAGCATCTTGGCTGAGTTTCAAAATCCATCCTCACCAGCCTGTAGTCTGAGATCAGCTGATAAGAGCCTGTCAGCTATTCCTGAGTTGAGGCTGATGACCAATGGTGACAGGGCCTGGGCTGTCTGGGCCATGAACCAAATAGTTGACAAACTGTTTTTTAATCTCAGTTTTACCAAATTTATTTTTCAGACTGTTTTTATCTGTCCCTTTTATGTCTCTTTTAAAGTTACTTTGAAGTGATTTACATGCTATTTCCCTTGTCTTTCTATTTGTTGTCTTTGATATTGGTAGTGTAATTGAATCCTTCATTTGTCCTCTTTGTGGATACGGACAGATAGATTGATAGATGGATAGATAGATAGATAGATATATAGATAGATAGATAGATAGATAGATAGATAGATAGATAGATAGATAGATAGATAGATAGATAGATAGATAGATGTAGTATCCACATCAACACATTTGATTCTGAAGTTGTCTGGAGTCAAATCTCTACTGTAGATTTAACAGTAGGTTAATATTTGGTTTATATTTCAGTTGCCCGAAGACTATTTAGTCTTTCAGACAGACCTGAGGGATGATCTGAAGAAATAACTGTTTTAATCTTGAGGTTGATTTGATTTGAGCTCAGTTATTAAACATCCAGACCTCAGCTAAGTTCTTGTGATGATAGAGCCACACACACACTGACTGAAGAGCGAAACATCTTAATAAAAGGGTTGTGTAAACATGGGGCTGTTGTTTTAAATTTGTGAGAGATGAACAGAGCTGAAGTGTTTGAGCTGAACTTCAAACATACAATGAAATGTAACAGGAGTGGGGTTCATCTGTGCCAAACCAAAGTCAGCTGTATTTCAGGTTTTTCGTATATATGCACCTTATATATTTTTATATGTAAAGGTCACTCTCAGAAATAAATCCAGCACAACAAAATGATGATTCTAGGTCACTGTGACGATTTACATGGATTATTGAAAATGTGAAAATCTTCATGAAAACGATGCCTCGATTGCAAAACACCGAAGTGAGATCCAAATGGAGCTTGGATTTCTTAGCAGCATGGATTTAGTTGATTCTCATGTGTTCCCATCACTCACTGCAGGTTGTGAACGCACACACTCCCGGTAAGAAGGTGTGGCTGGGTGGACTGGGGCCGGCGTGGACCGGAGGCATCAGTAATCTCTCTGACACATACGCTGCTGGCTTTCTGTAAGTACCGGGGCCATCCACCGACCATTGTTTTGTCTTTTGTAATCATTAACGAGCAAGATGACTATTTATTTATCCACTCAAAATCCTCTGTAACATTGCTCATAGTTTTTCTCTGTTCATGTTCCAGGTGGGTGAACACGTTGGGCATGGCCTCCGTGCAGGGGATCGATGTTGTGCTGCGTCACTCGTTCTTTGACTACGGATACACACACCTTGTGGATCAGAACTTTAACCCTTTACCTGTAAGTCTCTCACTGTCAGCTCAGCATGAATCAGGAATGCTTTCCACTGTCGAGGCCTTGATTAATACGTCTCCACCGTAATAACAAGGATCTGATCCGAGCGGTCCCGCTGGTGCCCCGGACCTCTGTCCGGATCAGACCCAGTGCCTGGATGGCACCTCTCGCTCTTTCCCGTGGGAGCTATTAGCTGAGATGAAAGCCGTTTAGTGGCGATGAGTGGATAGACGCGGGGGCGAAATGCCATGTAACCTTAGCCCTTTGTCAGTGGCTCGGGACAGTGTCACTGCTCCCCTCATCCTCCCTCACATCATGTGTGCTTCTCTGTGCGGGACCGTCGGCCGGTGAGAGATCTGTAACCTGAGAGGCCGACGCACAGACATGTTAGTAAAATAGCCTGCAACGCTGTGTGAAGTAGAACTGCACAGTCCCAGGTTCCCCCAGAGAAACCAGCTCTGTCCAAAACACATTTTAAAATGCGCCGTTCTTTTTATTTAGTTGAGCATGATGGGTGTGAAATTAAACAACACAGACATGGACACACACACACACGTTTCAGGTCGTAATGTTTCTTTATTGAACATTAAATGTTCCACAGTAATTTGTTTCTTATAAAATAAGAGCTTTTCTGTCTTAGCCTTCAACTGATCTCATTTAGCTGCATGGGAAAAACTTTTATTTGCATTGTGAAGAAGTGATTAATCACCAGCATGAGCCAAGTGCATAAAAACACTTATACTAAAAAGGATTTATATTAAGCTGAGGCTTAATATATTATGTTCCTTTAATAAAAGAGAAAGGAATGATGGAATCAAGGTATTTATCACACATTTATTGTTATTCAAGATTCAAGATTCTTTGTTCTCCCCTTTCTCAGAAATAGCTGCTAGAATAAGTATTGGCAATCCTTATTTACTGCTAATGTTATTGGGCTCATGAGAGCCCAACATCATCAACTTTTATTAAAACCCTCTTTCGTCCTTTTCTAGAGGGTGTGGACTTTTTTTTATTTTCTTGCCTCTTTTAAAACACAAGAGATTAAACGATCAATGTGTCTAGTTTTATTTATTCCCTCTTCGTCTCCTTTATTTTTCTGGGAAAGACGGAGTGCTGCTCGGCTCCCAATGCTGTACCATGGCTGGGTGTCTGAAGGCAGCAGCAGCCTACCTGCTGAGAGAACTCAATGCAGGGCCAACCCGTCCTCTGTGTGGGAAATGTATAACCTTGCCTCTTCCCCTATAATCCAAGCCTGAGGTCCAACGAATGACTCAACCACTTAACTTTAACTTTACCTTTACCCACCCTGCTCCAACCATTCTCTCGCTCCATGGTTTCTTTTTTTTTATACTCCACATAGGCTTCTTGTATCCCTTAAGTTGAGCAAACGAGATGTCAGTAAACAGTGTGTGGCAGGTGAAATCATATTGCTCTTATCTGAAAAATATCTTCAAATGTCCCCCCTTATATGTGTGGACGTCACAGTCTCCATTTCCAGATACAGTGCAAAGGCTGCAGTTTAGAGTGTCACAACATACCAGCTTGCAAACCTAACGACTCTGAATACTGTTGGAGATATTTCAGCTTTTTACTTCCACCAAGGAGGTTTTGTTTTTCGTCTGTTTTCTTCTTGGTTTGTTGTTTGTTTAGCAGGATTACGCAGAAACTATTGAACAGATTTCCACGAAACTTTCTGGAAGGATCTAACATCCATTTTATTTCTGGGCGGATCTCTACATTGCCTTGTGAGATGAAATATCCACTAATCTCCCAGGGAAAAATTCATGCGGCTTAATGAAAAGAATTAAAAACAGGTATATTTATAGGACTGATTTCTATGAGTGTGTGGAATTAGTTGCGGCTTGAGGGATTTTAAGAGAACTGAACGCCACCCTAGTTCTGGATATGTTCTTAATTTTGAACAGCCTCTTGGTATTTAATCGGAAAGCTAATAAGATTAGAATCTAATCAAATCAAAAAAACACTGAACTTCCTGGATTAGGAGAGATTAACCAGTTGTCGAGCAGCCGACCAGACTTTCATTTGACCTATTTAGCCGAACACTAAAATTGTTGTTCTCTCTGTTACCGTCTTCCTTTCCTTTCACCGTGCAGCTGAGGTTTGATTGCTCTCTGTTGTATTGTTTAACTTTGTGGAGTCCTTGACATGTTTCTGGTTTACTTGTCTTCCTTCTCCGTTTCTTGGCAGACACGGCATTCTGATTAGATGTAGATGTGAAGGCTGTTCCTCCAATTGATGTCTGTCTGTCTGTCTGTCTGTCTGTCTGTCTGTCTGTCTGTCTGTCTGTCTGTCTGTCTGTCTGTCTGTCTGTCTGTCTGTCTGTCTGTCTGTCTGTCTGTCTGTCTGCCTGTCTGTCTGTCTGTCTGTCTGTCTGTCTGTCTGTCTGTCTGCCTGTCGGTCTGTCAAGATAAGAAGAGCTGCGGGCAACAAAGACAGGGAGACAGACAAGCAATTAGACAGGAAAACAATTTAGACAATTTGGGGCCTCAGCTAAACGCCCCCCCCCCCCAAAAAAAAAAAAAGAAAAAGGAAACAAAAGAATCAGCATAATGCCCAACTAACTCATCTTCTGCTTGGGGATTTCAAAACAGCCCTAGTTTCAAATATTTACATTTATGATGGTTTCCTTTACTTGTGTTTTTGTGATTTCATCCCAAATCATGCATTTAGCACCTCTCCGCCCGTTTCACACAATTAAAACCCCCGACTCGTGTAACTTTGTTTTATACACTATGTAATAATCACAGATCCCAGCTCTAGACCATACATTCATCCATCCATCCCTGTGCCTGTGGCCCGCGCTATACAGTTCCATACTGTGCTCTGCTTCTTCGATGCCTTGGCAGCAAATTAAGTTAAAGCCTGCATGGAAAAAAAGAAGCCCTTAAATGTTGCCATATGCAGGATTGCATGGGAACTTCCTGAGGAACACATGTTGTTCTGGGTCTCTCGGAAGAGGTGTTGAGTCTGTGTAGTCTATAGAGTGGGACGCGGTGCGGCGGAACCCCTCAGCAATGATAACAGAAGGCAGCAATTCATGCTCGAGCATAATATTTTGTCAAAATGTCACATTTAAGACCTGTCAATCCTGAGCGGGTCGGCGGCTGGCGTATACAACGTGGCAGGTTGCACGTGACGCTCAGCCCCAGCTCAATGTCAAAGTGTCAACGTGTCAAAGCGCTGACGTGTCAGACATTTTCTCGGAATGTATCTTTTTCATTTCTTTTTTATTTCACTCCTTTACTGACAGGCTGATTTGCTGGCACATTATTAATTCTCACAGTTTGGGAAATTGAATCTGTTTGTACAATCACCGGGACATTTCATGGCTGAATATACAATATGCAATGTTCCCTTTCAGGGGGATCCCAGATCAGGAGACTGTTGTAATAAATGGTCTCTTTCAATAAAAGTCCTGATGCACGTAACCACAGTGGAGGTGGGAACGATTATAAAGTGTTTTCCTGCCGTCAGTCAGTTCTGCTCTTTAAAAAACCTCCTTTCCACACCTGCCTGCTTTGGCTTTATACCTTTACACAACAACCAGGTGAATCCTGTCCTGAGCTGAGGATGATGGAATCAACCCCGTCATGTCATAAAAGTAACATGTGTGCGTGTTCCCTGGTGTTTTTCCCACAGGACTACTGGTTTTCTCTGGTCTTCAAGCGTCTGGTAGGTCCGAGAGTCTTGGCGGTGCGGGTGGCTGGACTGCAGAGGAAGCCGCAACCGGGACGAGTCATAAGAGACAAGCTGCGCATCTACGCCCACTGCACCAGCTACTACAAGTACGTGCAACTGGCTCAACCCCCCCCCCGGAGCGGTTTGTGACCTGCACCTTAACACGCCGAACATGAACACTGTCATCTTACACCCTGATTTGGGAAAATGTTTTTCTTTTTGAGGCCGACAGATGACACAGACACACATGCTCCTCGGTGATGTGTAGTAATGCTCCGGGAATGTCCTGGAAGATTTGGATGGAAAAACAGGCGGCTGCGGTTTGGGATCTCTCTCTGTGCCCCCGAGTCCTCCTTCAAACACCTGTGGCCCGGTGTCTAGTGAGGAGGAACAAAACCCCCAGCTGGCCCATTCGGCTTCTCATAAATAAGCAGACCGCAGGCACCCGCTCATTCCCAGCTCCGAGCCTATAAAAGTGAACGGGTATCACTTATCAGGTGTGTGGGTTCTGTCTCGCTGCCGTCAAAGAGCCGCTGAAAGGTGTGCGAGGCCTTTATCCCAAGTCGGGATTGGCTGGAGGGGGGGGTATTGCGAGGGGAAGGGGGAGGGACAATACGGCGGTCTGTGCCGGGAGGAGATGAAGAGTGCCACCGTGGCCGGTTCAAGGTTATCATTTAACCCAGGCCGGTGGCTGTCAGCACCAGGCTAGACTTACGGCCTGACCCTAGACAGGGTCTCGTTTACAGGTGGAGCATCTTTTTAGAGAAGTAGCGGAGCACGACACAGACAGACGGCCCATAAATGGCGTTGCATAACTAGCACGCAAATAGTTGAAATTGTTCTCAGCGAGCGCTCACTCCCTCGGCCGCCTGGTGAAGTTGAAAGCCGAGAGACGTCGATGACATGTGGTCGGCTCAGTTTAATGCAACTTTCAGCGCCGGGCTCATGCGATGTGACAGTGAGGGACTCGGGATGTGCCTCTCAAATCCAAAAGGCACTTCAGTTGCCATAATCTCTGCCACTTTGTGGTTTGAGTCAGCCCTCAAGTGGACGAGCCATTGTAGTCTCGGTGGTTTGACTGTGCTGTGTTAGACAGCGCGGTGGTATATGTGCTCAGGCACTCAGCGGTTTGAAGAGTCCTTGCAGATTAGATATTTGACTTTCACCGCCCTTTTACCCCCTTTAGCGGTTTGCACTGCAGTTTTCTTCTTTCACTTTCCCAGAGAAGCTCCGACATCAAACGGCATCAACGTGTTCATGTTCCCGCTTTGGATCCGCGAGAACCTCATCGTTTGAAAAGGCTTTTAGAGGTCATTACTTCTCCTTCCATCTGAGCATCTGATCTGTCACCCCCGGAGCCACGGTCCACGATTCTCAGTCACACAAGCAGACATGTTCCCGTGTTCTCCACTTTTATCTCTCTTGGTAAATACGTTGAATATTAGCCGTCTTGCAACGTTAATGGCATAAAATTACTAGAACTGTGGCCGAAAGAACAAAGACTAACCTCAAACGTGAAAAACCAAGCTTTACTGAAATGAGATTTTGAGGATGGTAGGAGAAGTGTCTACGAGTCTGTTAAGCCGATGACCACCAAGGGTGACATGTGGTATTCACTACAGCTGTGTTGTCTTTGTCCTCATATCTGGGCCCTTATTAGATTATATTATGGTGGTCTTATCTGTCTGACTTAGTTATTTACCTTTGGCCCGTATCCCTATCAACTGGTGTCCCCAGTGCTTAGCTCTCAGGAGAGACACCCGCTCTGTTGTCTGTGTAACTCAAGAGGTGTTGTCGTTCACACCCTCCATCCCCGCGGAATACCCCAGTGACACGTTTTTAATACCGGGTACTGTACGAGAGCGGCACGCTGTTGCATCACAGAGACTTTGTGAGCATGACACAGGCTTTGAAAATGAAATATGGTTTATCATCGGTCATGCTAAATATAGAGGATGATAAAGGACAACGTGACGGATCTTCCATCTTGAGCTTGCTTTATCTTTATTATTTTTCTGCAGGCCCTTTTGATCTCGATTAGATCAAGGAGCAGCGGTTTGATTCCATTACTATATGTAATAAAAATATCAAAGACTTTCCCCTCTTTGTAGTCATCTTTAATTATAGAGAATTTTATTCAACATGGCAACATAATATATAATGAATCCCCATTAGCAGATGTGGAGAGGAGCAGTTCTTTTTTTCTTTTTTTTTTACTCTTTCGTCCGGAATATTCTTTCTGAAGCTGAAGGGAAATTATCATGTTTTTCTTTGTGCAATCAGCCATAACTACGTGAGAGGCTCCATAACCATCTACATCATCAACCTGCATCGGTCGCGGAAGAAAATCAAGTTAGCGGGAACGTTACGGAACAAGACGGTGCATCAGTACCTGCTGCAGCCCCACGGCGCTGACGGACTCGGAGCCAAGTGAGTAACACTCTCTCAACGCAAATATACAAATACACACAAGCTGGCATTTAGTTATTGTTGTCTGTGCCGACAACACTGGGGTCTTCTTCTTCCGACTGGTTCCATTCATCATTCACACAAATGCACTGGTCTGGAGACACGCACGAGTCTTCAAGTTCTGTTGTTGCTTTTATAAAATAAAGGAAAATAAGTCAAAACAATAATTACGATTTGAAAACCGTTGAGATGAGGGAAAGGTGATAATGAGTTTTCATAACAGCTTCATGGGTGTTAAGCTATTTTATTTTGCACCACTAAACATTCATCCATAGCTGCAGTGAATGGATTTCTAGAAATGGGTCTTGAGCTGTATAAATCCCATCGAGTCGTGTTGCGAATACGCACTACAAAACATGTTAACACCCCATCAAGATGTATTTATCTACATTGTAGTCGCATTAAGTCCTAAAAGTGTTATTGAACCATTTAAGTGTTACATTGATTTTTCCTTTATCGGTGAAGAACTGTTAAGGGTAGCTATTAATTCACATAGTAATAACATATTGCACTGCTATACCAAAACTCACCAACTAAGTTATCAAAGCTCCTGCCACAGAGAGACTGTGGGAAACGCTGGGCGCTTTAACCGTTTGGCTGCCAGAGTTCTCCCTGTCCTGTTATTCTGACTTCTCTTTAAGCCTCAAATCCTGGAATAACAGGACTGTGTGTGTGTGTGTGTGTGTGTGTGTGTGTGTGTGTGTGTGTCTCTCGGTTCGTCTTTGTGTTATACGATACCTACAAACGGCCTTAATAGAGGCTCAGCCATGATCCTTCAATAACAGCGTAATGATGGAGGATGTTTTAGGAATTACAACAGGATCGTGAGGCAATTAATAAGAGAGTAAGTTAACGACGGACCTTTTTCAGGCCTTAAGTGCTTCCTGTTGCCACACGCAGCGCAGGGACACTTTTATGAAAAATTTAGCAAGTCCAGATGTCTATAAATTTGAGTAGTAGGTTCTTTCTTTATATCGCTGGCCAAGTTTGCAGGTCTTTGAATGTCGATAGCAAGTCTTGTGTAATGCAGTTTGATTCATAACTTTTTGTATTGAGAGGAGCTTTATTCGAGTTGCTTTACTGAATTTCAGGCTCACGTCAAAATATCCTGACGTTTGGCCTCAATCCTCAACTTTATGATATAATAAAAAAGGTTACTAATAACAAGCCCTGCTTCAAGTTCAAAAGCTGGAAATTTAAGGAGACACTAGTGCATAAATACTGTTTAAGTTAATAGGTTAAATTTATAACGTAATCATGAACCCCAAAATACGGTACTTAAACACCATGTTTTATGTATATAGGTAAACGATGGATTTTGAAATGGGTAAAATAAATCAAGCAAAATGATTTGTTATATTTTGCTACTGACTTTTTTCCCTGTATTAATTACAGTTCTGTCTTTTTGTGATAATTGTCTTTATATTTCGCTGACGATGGATTTATGTGCCCAGTTCACTACAACTTACAGCAACTGGACGCAACCACTCTGCGGCCATAATTCTTATGTTTTGTGTTTTTGCTATGGTAAAATTATTAATGAATATTAGTGAAACTTTCATGAATCAAAAGAATACAAGCCCTGCAGCATCTCACTCTGTTCCCCGTGTAAGAAAGAAAGAAGAGAAGGTTTTCCATTTAACCGAGCAAGGCTGAATATGAGTATTTCACAGTCACTCTACATCACTCTACATTTAGTTTGTGCTGAAATCGACCCTGAAGGAAAATAAAGCAATAACTTTGTGAAATCAAGTTGTTGAA
Organism: Platichthys flesus; assembly: GCF_949316205.1. Classification (NCBI taxonomy): domain Eukaryota; kingdom Metazoa; phylum Chordata; class Actinopteri; order Pleuronectiformes; family Pleuronectidae; genus Platichthys; species Platichthys flesus. The sequence goes on from NC_084956.1 coordinate 11,041,293, forward strand.
TACACAGTATTATAGCAACAATCAATTTAAAAAAACATGATAAATTAGAATATGTGAAATAATAATTTAAACAATTTGTACCTTGCTCCAAAGAGGTTACGTTTTCATTTGGGTTTGTTTGTTTTCTGTCCGCCTGATAGTTATTATGATCACACTAAAACTACCTGACAGATTTCAATGAGAGTTGGTGTAAGATTGCAGTATTGGTCGGGAAAGAATCCAGTCAATTTTGGTGAGGATCCAGATCAGGGGCAGAGATCTAGGATATTTCTTTTCTTTCTTAAACATTGTAAGATAAGGCCTTTTTCACCATTTTCATTGATTCTCAGAGAATAATTCATGGATCTTGATGACCTATCAGGGATGTTTTATTTAATTATGAGTGTGTGAAATGCAGGTGCAGATTGGAGTAAAAATCCAGCTTGTAAAGACTTTGTAGTTCAAACACGGCAAATAAATAATTTGCCTTAAAATTGACTATTTCCGTGCAGTTGGCTCCAAGAAACGGGTGTTGACAAATACATTAGCTGTCTCTCATTGATGCAGATTCCCCCCTCACAAATTCAGGTTTTGCCTCCATGCAGTTGTGATTTAGCAGTTTTGTAGCGGCAGCACCCCCTAGTGACAACTGACAAAACCATTACCCTGACACAGTGAAGCCAAATCTCCATCCACCTCCCGGCCTAATCTTTCCATCAGACATGTTTTACTCTGACTGAGCTAACGCAGTCCGTGTTTCCCGTCTCCTCCTCTTTGCAGACACGTCCAGCTGAATGGGGAGAAGCTGCTCATGTTGGACAACGAGACGTTCCCGGAGCTCAAGCCCAAGACGCTGAGGGCTGGACGGACCATCGCCATGCCCCCCATGACCATAGGCTTCTACGTAATCAAAAACATTAACGCGTACGCCTGTCGCAGATAACACAGACCCCCTTCGCTGCTGAGATACGGACTCAAACCATCAACCCTCTGTCAGCTTGACTAACAGCTTCAAAAACAGTGTGGCTCATTTGTCCAGGAAAACCGAATTAGGACTCAGGACTTTAGGACTCTTCAGTAGAGTGGACACATGGCTTGAGTACAGCTGAATCCTCAGCTTTAACAACAGCCTCTTCAACATTTATTTCAACGGTTATATCTTTACCATCCAAATTAAAATAAACTCAGCCCTTCCCTCCTCGTTCCCTCCTCCAGCAAAGACAGATTAGCCCACGACACACACACACACACTGGGCCGCACTGAACACTCATCAGTTCTTTTCACAGGCAGTTCCTCATATGCTATAAGATTTATATATGTATAGACAATGGTTGTTCTATGTCTGCGTATGAAGTTTATGTTTTGAAGTTAAACAAAAGGTTGACATTCTTGGACTTGTTTAAGCAATGTTTTTTTGTTGCCTCCGCCACGGAACTTGTGTTTTTTAACCCTTCACCATTTGTTGGTTGGTTGGTTTGTGTGTTTGTATGTTTATTTGTATGTGAGCAAGACTACACAAAAACAACACCACGGATTTCCACGAAGCTTGGGGAAAGGATCCGGTGTGGGTAAGGGATGGAACCATTCGATTTTGGTGCGGATCTGGAACAGGGAGCAGATCCAGGATCTTTTTTTCCCCTTTCTATGAGTGTGTGTTTAAGGGGACTGTTGGGCCTTGGCGGAGGTATGCGCTCTACTGATTACAACTCAAATTATCTCTGTGTCTGCTACAAGCTTTTTCTAATCTTCCATTGACAGAAAGAGAAAACTTTGTGCCGGCAGCGTCTCTGAGGCACACACACACACACACACACACACATACGTCACATTTAGTTTGAGTTGATGCTTTCCACAAAGACAAAACGCCGAGGTATGTAGGTGGTCAGTCCTGGACTAACCGAGTGTTGTGTGTGTCTGTGTAAGTGTGTGTGTGGGTCTATGCATGTGTTAAATTGATAAAAGCTACTGATGTGTCTGTCCAGTCGGAAGGTATACATTTCTTTCCCTCGCTCCATCACAGTGGCTCAAAGGGAAATCTGTTTCTTTCAAAGGCTGTGTTTTTTGTTCTTTTTGCTTGTTTTTGTGCGTTGTTGCTTTTCTGCTGCAGGTTTCAATTTAAATCCAGAGTAATGTGCCGCTGGTGCTGCTTTGCATCAGATCCGCAGCCGAAGGACAACGTGAACCCGTCTACAGCATCTGTCCCCACGTAGCCCACGTTGTTGCTTCAGATACGAAAATCCAGTTTTTCAGGTTTAGTTGAACGTATCTCACTATCTCTCCAGTGTGATCTCACCGTTTATAATCCTCTCATGCTGCTAGTTTTTGAAAATATACGTTATATATTTTACATAATTGTGTACAGATTTTCTGTTATATATTATTAGAAAATGTTTTGTACATACAAAAAGACTATTGGAAATAAGGGATTTAAGCTTCATATGTTTATTTACAAACAGTATAATTTATATGAATAAATACATTGTCTTTTAATTCTTTATTTTTAGGACTCGGTTGTGTTAATATGCCCCAACTATAAAGCAACATTTAAAAATAGTTTGAAGGGTTAGGGTTAGAGTAATTTGCAAATGTCACAGTCACAGGCGTTTTATGTAATTCCATTAGAATGATCCATAACCCAAATTTCACCTCTGCATTTATTTGCATTTTATATCATAATTTTTTGACCATTTTATAATGAGCGTGTTATTCTCTGAACCACAGAATGAGTAAAAACAGGACCATGATATAATATTTGCAGATGTACATGGAGGAAGACAAAGCAGGAGCCTGAACATGTTAAATAAAAATAACATTTGTTCTCTGAATGTGTTATAGTTAATGTAGAGATGTTTATATTTCTGTTGGAGAGCATTATTTTAATATGTAAAGAGTTTACATTGATAATAAACACCTACAAATACCTGAAAGGTTGTATAATTCTTAAAAAACTATATTAAACTCACTGTGCTGCAAGTTCTACTTGTGTGTGAGCAGTTGAGGCCCATCACGTGAATTAACGTTGAGTAATGCAGCCAGACTGGACATTAGACAGGAATCTGCAGAGGCACATGGTGACAAGAAGAAGAAGAAAGAGACGTGAAGGAGGTGATTGGTAGAAAAGCTGAAATTCCCTTGTGCAGAAAGAAGCTACAAATGAAATCCGTCTCATTCTAGAAACGTTCTCAAACAAAGGTAGTGGAGGGATGGCGTTAGCATTGTTCGCTCGCTCTTACACGCACATGCACACACTGTGGAAGCGACCAGAGCGAGTCTTTGTAGTGGGAAGAGAGCTGTCTTGTCACTGCACGAGGAAGCTGCTGATGGGAAACATGAAGCCGGGGTGGGGTAAACCTCCAGACCTCAGCTTTGGTCCGGATAGACTAAAACCTGGGCCAGATCTGGCTCGGTGTCTGCTGATGCATCTGCTCGCTGGGATCATGCAGGGAGAAAGATGAAGGACTACTTAGATCTTGTGCTCTGCCCCGATAATGATAAAACGCTCGCTGCTCGAGAGCCTTCACTTCCTCCCAAGGCAAGCAATGGCGCGCGGAGAGAACTGCACGGCGAAAAACCGCACCGCAAAAACTGCAGGGTGCAGATTGTTCCCCCGAAAGCAAGGCGGGCTCGAGCTTCATCCGAAGTTTCACGACTGTGAGTCATTAACACTGGCGACCCTTCAAGAGCTGTGATCCAAAGCATGTACCTTTAATTATATTTTTGTTTTAAGTTCCACTCGTGGAAAATTGGCTCTCTGTTTTTACGTCAGCGACAGAAATGTCTGAACTCCTCCGTTCACATGTGGTTCATTTTAAGCTGGGTCGACATTGTTGACATGTAAGAATCAAACCAGGCTCATTAACACCTGGTCCTCTGAATCGGTTTAAGCACTTTTAGATGAATGTGCCGACATGCTTTATTTGTAAAGTGCGTACGAACCTGGAGGAGACATGTTCACGTACAGAACCTTGAATCGAGCTGGACTTTCTCAAGAAAGTTGCTTGAAATCAGTCGTCAGGGTGAGTTTGAAAAACTCTCCGATCAGCTACGTTTGATACGGATGATAGAAACTGCGGTTCTATGCGAGAGCAAAAAGTAAACTACATTATAACAGGTTCGAAAAAACTGTAGCTGGTTTGTTCCCTGAGTGAATTGAGCACGTCCGACCTGCAGAGTAAAGGGTTAAGAATCACTGACCTGGGTAATAACGAGGCCTCTGTGAACCTCCCGACGTTCGGCTCAGGATCTTATCAACTCAATCTATGGAAAATGGTTTGGATCACACAAACCTGGTTCGTATAAACCCTGAACCCTGCGATAACAACCGACCGGCGTCACTTCCTCTGACAGAAATCGAATTGTCTGCTGATGCAGGAGGACGCGACGTGTCTGGTGTCTGGCCACGTCTGCGTGACAGTGCCTCCTTAGCGGAGGTAACTGTTACCCAGGCCTGCCCAGCACTGTTTACACTCAGTGATTCATTTTGAGACATGCAAGGTCCCCATGCCGTTTTAGCAAACACTGAGGAGTCCGTGATGTTTACTCTGTATATACAGGAGTCAGCTTAAATAAGGCTTCCACGAACGCTGGATCCCTGAAAACTGATGGACTTGATTAGACTCTGGCCCAGGACGACGTACAACTCTTGGCATTTTGGACCATTTTGACCCATGAAAGGTTAATAAAACATAAATATTTATGTTGCTATGGGGTTCCATGCTCCGCTCAGAAGTCGAGCACACAACCAGTGCAGAATATTATGATACAACACAGATATGTTGAAGCCATCGAAACAGTCCCTGAGAAACAGCCTGGTGTTTGGTGAGTGTGTATTTGGGAATGTTGCATATGCAGCATGTGTATGTCTCGTACAAGGTGTTCCCTTCTCTCCAGCATTCACAAAGGATCTGTCCAATGTCTTAATGATGCAGGGAAACATGTTTCAACTATCCATTTTATTATGGGCTGCATAATGCTCTGTTCAATAAGATAAAAGAAGATTGATCTTACAAATCTGGATGTTGTACAAAGACTGAGTTGGATATTTGGAGAAAGACCAAAAAGAGAAACAGTTCTTTCAGAGTTTCAGTGGCTTTCAAAAAGTCCTTAAACCATAATGAATTAAATTTAGGTGCAACAGATATGAAGGAGTCTCAGAATTATTTACACTTCTCCATTATTAAAGATAAGGTGATGTGGCCAAGTGGAGAATAGACCTAGAAACCCCATGTTATCTCACAAACTGCAGACAGACAGTACACCCATAGTCTTTACAACACGCCACCAAAACAGTTAGCTTAAAAAACTCACACATTACGTTATATTTAAACATATCAAAGACTTATTAAGGTCTTAAATACAAATAATTAAATTGTCGAATTTTTAAGACCTTGCAGAAAAACTTTCTTTTGAATCCATTTATAGATATGTAATAGTTGTGTGAGTTCATCTGGAATTTGTAGTGATTTTTCTTTCTGTGTGTGTGTGTCTTCACTTTTTTTTTCTTTTTTCCACATGTTTACTTTATGTTATACAGAAAGAAGACATGTTTGTACATTATGTATGTATGCTTAAATGTTTGTATGTATGTATGTATGTATGTATGTATGTATTTATGTATGTATGTATGTATGCCTATGGGAACAAATAACTGACGCAACAGTGAGTTGGAAGTGTACTGAGAATTTCTAATATAACATCAATCCCTGTTATGTTTTTTTTATCATTTTCTTTAACATTCTAGCTAGTTTCATGTGTTTTCATGAAACTAGCTAAAATATAGTTAAGTGGGTCGTATTTAGTGGTGAAGTGGCACGTTGCAGCTGAGAACCCTCACCTCACACTTCCCTTCCAAACATAAAGGAGAACTTGTGGAAGCCTTAGGTTGTCATAAAAACTCAAAAGATGTTTAGTTTGTCCAATCTGGGCTACTGTAAAAAAAAAAAAACATGGCAGCCTCCATAGAGAGAACCCGCTCCTGATGTAAATAAAGTATTTAAATATAAAGGGCCCATTCTAGGGTTAACAAAACAACAATTCTTACAATTTAGATGAACCACACTAGTGAAAACCTCACTAGGATATTTCATGCGTTATGGGAATGAAATTAAATATGATTCATAACTTTTAACCTTTTTGATGAGAATTTTATTTGGTATTTAAAGATCGTCCGGCCCACAAGCCTCAGTCTGTGTATTACAATGACCTACATGTTGTAAACTATGTCTATAGTTCCTCTGAGAATTAAATGATTGTGCAAACTAACTGGAACAAAGCACACACACGTCTAATCTCAGGTCTCTGCCCTGGTAGCTGCATTCCTCAAATACCAGTGTGTTGTGTTGTCCACCTCACAGCCCCTCGCTCTCTCTGGCTGTGTGTGTTTGTGTGTGTGTGTGTGTGTGTCATGTGGCCCACTTCAGGCTGCAGCACATGACTTCTTCTTGCCTCAGTGATCATCGGGCTCCTGTGGGGAGGGGGGGCAGTGAGAGGAGCAGTCGCTTCCTGCAGAGTCCTCGCCCTGCAGCCCTGTGACATCCCTACACACCGACGATCTGCTGCTGCTGCTGTCACATGACCACGTGTTGTGCCGAAAGAAGGAAGCGGATTGACACACACACCCACACGCACACAAACAAACACTGAGACACAGAGAGAAGTTGAAAACCTCCTCGGTCTGCAGGAAGCAGTGATTGGACGACGCCTGGAGAAGACGCAGGATTCTGGGATCGTCCCCACGGTGAGTCCTCCTGAGATTGTGTACGTGTTGTCGAAGTGTCGTGTTTGTGGAGTGTGTGTGTGTGTGTGTGTGTGTGCGGCAGTGAAAGGTTCAGTAGTGGGGAAGTGAGCTGAGGCTTGAGGTAAAACACGGGGTGTAACTGACGGATCGGGTCAGATGATTAAAACACTTACAAACAGTAAATGTGGAAGATCAGTGATAAGACATCACTACATGCTGGGTCACAGCCCTTTAACAGGATCGGATGTGTTGTTTCTTTGTTTGGGACAGTGTTCAGTAATCAACACACAATACTGTGAATAAAATATAATGGCCTTTCCTTTATAATTACAAATACATATGGATATAATACATGTGAAGTATAAAACAAACTAACTGTACAACAAACCCAAGATCAGAACACTATGATAAAAGAAACAAGAAACAATACAATGCAACGCTCAAATTCAATATGAAGCCACAAATAGGCACATAAACTACATCACATAAGCTAATGTTGAATGTTTACACATGAAGATGTATAAGCTCATTTAATCGCTGGATGTGTTCATGTTTTTATAGCGTCCAATATCTAGTTCAAACAAAAATTACTAGATAAATGAAACTTGAACAAACATCAGTGTGATCGGGACGAACTTAAATGTCGGAAACCATCTTTGCAAACAGATGTATCTGATGTGTAGTGTTACTTTATAGTTTCATCCCTTTTCCATCAACTAACATGGAGGAGGCTGGATTTATGAAGGTATACATGTGGACTGTGGACTCTTCTTTTGGTCTCACAGTTGACATTTGACACTGACCAGAGGTTGTCAGTGATAAAATATCATCTGCCAGAGACTGTGGATTTAAGGTCGAAAGGTCACAGAGTTCGGCCCCAGTGGCTCCAGTGTATTCTTAACTAGGCCTGTGAGAAAAGTATTTGTTCCAGTGATTCAGTGACAGCGAATGGATGGTTACATTTTAGTATGTACCGACACCCATGGCTTCGGCCATCTTTATTCCCAGAAAAATGTGCGGTTCAGTATCCAATCTGAAAAAAATGTCAATAAAAAACAAGTGTCTGGCTGTGAAATGGCTGGAGTATCAGACTGTTGTTTATATCTTTGAACTGCGCGGCCTGATCGATGATGACGTTCAGATGATTTCTGGTCCCACATCAAACGGTTCGATGTCTTTAAAGTGTTTAACCGAGCTGCGTTTCACCATTTCAAATTAAAATCCTTACTTCCTGACAACTCTCTCAGTGCAGCATTGTCAGAAATGAGAGACAGATGTGTTTTCAAAAGAGCAGAAGTTTGTCACATTAAAAAGTTCACAGTAAGACATCGTGGTCTTTCAAAAAGAAAAAAGTGTCCAGGATCATTTAGATATTAAGTGCTATTTCAACATTTAATCACTAATCCTATTTTCTTTTTGCCACAAGATGATAGCACCCTCTTCTTTTTGGACTAGATCCAGCTGTGAATAGCAACATGTCAGGACTCTGAATCCTCCCACAACCACCCCCCCCCCCCCAGGCTCTGGTATGTCGTTTGCCTCAATACTTTAAACCTTTTCTTTTATAGCACGATGCATGTGGAGCTCATGGAGTAAATAGGACACCCCAGTGAAGCAGGACAGGAGTGCATCTGTGGTCCAGATGAAGTGCCTGCTGATAGCCAGTGAAAGCGCCGAGGTCCTCTTCCACTGGACTGACCCCGAGTTTCAGCAGAACATCCAGCGGCAGTATGGGGAGTCTCAAGAGGAGGGCCAGGGGGTGAGACAGAGGAAAATAGTGTTTAGCAGATGATGTAGGGTTGTAGTTTTTTTAACCGGCTTCTCATAGCTGTTTGAATAACTCTTCATTTTTCCCCGCCCTCCGTTGTCATTTCAGCTTCCTGCCTTTGAGGACAGCATGAGCACTCTGTTCGCTCCCATCATCATCTCCTGCAGCACCATGGTGGACAGGCTCGGTGACAACTACACCTCCTTCACCACGGAAAACAACCACATCTACGTCCTCCACCAGGTAGCAGCTGCCCTTCAAAATAAAAGCCCTCCTCGCCCCTGCACAAATCCCCAGATTAGCTCTGCTTCATGTGACATATCCATTAAGAAATAAAAAGGAATGTGATGTTTTATGACACCTTAGGAAACACCACAATCTTTAAAGCAGATTCCTGCCTTAACAAATCTCCACTCATCGACACGAGTAGCACTGTGATGTCAATGCAGGCTCCTCTCTTACTGGGCAGCGTCATGTTTGTCATGTGATTCTTGTTAGGGAATCAAACCAGGCTTTGTCCACCTGCAGTGCATGATGCATCGGTTTCAGAATCAACACAAATCAGTTAAATACAGACATCTTCGCCTTATTTTCCATTTTATTCAAGTTCTTGGCTAATCAGGTCGTTTTGTCTGCAGTTCGACGAGTGTCTCTACATTGCTGTGAATGGAGACGGCGAGGAGGGAGAGGACATTCTGAGGAGGAAGATCTATGTGATGAAGAAAATGGTCGAGGTCATGTTCGGCATGGTCACCCTCAGCAGCCAGCTCCTCAGAAGAGAGTAAGACTTTTAGTATGAAACCTACTAAGAAGTTGAAATGCAGCGGCCGGTCTGATGTGTGAACTTTGCTGTTTGTCCCCAGACTGCGACCTCAGGACACGGAGCAGAGAGCGAGGCTGTGGAAGCATCTCCAGAGTCTGCTGGAGACCTACAGTCACCTCCGAGAGAACGACCAGAGCTTCTTGGTGGAGGTGCAGTGCGAGGCTCCTTTTATACAGCAGAGGTTTCAGCTTAACTCTGAGCACTTTTCTCTTTTTATGTGGACAGTTTGGCCTTAGATTTTCCAATATCTTTTTATAAAAGACACAGCTCTATGATGGAGATTTAAGCCAATCTCTTTATCCCCAAAGGATTTCTTTCTCTTTATTCTCTGCAACTATTTGTCACTCGGGGGAACCCAGACCTCGTAAAGCAGTCCCCTGAAGTTAAATCAAGCTGCTTCAATTTTCACACTTGCTTTTTTAAATCATGAACCTGTGAAAATGGCAAAAAAAAAGGCCCTTTTTTTTAAATCATGAACCTGTGAAAATGGCAAAAAAAAAGGCCCTTTCTCGCCAGATTCCTGGATCTGCCCCCCCAAAAACTGAATATGTTCCTCCCTGATCCAGACCACATCTTTGCCACTGTGCAAAATAAATATCTTTTAGATGATGTGCATGTATGCAATCATTCTGTGCTAAGACATAACCCAAATGTACATGATTTTCAGTTGGATTTCCCTATGACTGGTATAACTTACAGTATAACATCATCCACTTCAATCATAGCATGTGTCTTTGAAATATTATTGGATTTATTATATATAGTTTCCCCTCTTACATTTTTGAGCATTTGAATGTTTCTTTCTTTTAGAACTAAAACCCTGTCTGTCTTTGGTTTATTGTTACATCAGGTATATGATATAAACATGTCACCACTAGATGGCAGAAGCAGCTGGAAGCCAACATTTTCTTACTCTTGAAAATATTTTTTGTGTTTATATTATTTTGTCTATTGCGTATATCTTTATTTATTTTTTCTGTGAAGTACTAACAACTTGACATTGAAATGTTTTTCCATCAAATTTAGAAATTATCATATTTTTCTAGAGGCAGATTAGATAAGTCTAATCAGAAAACCTGACATTTCCCTCAAAATAAAATGACTAGGTGGAATTTCTCCTTTAGGTTAATCATTTCAGAATTTGTGTCAAGTCACTTTTAAGTTAAATAAAAAATGCTCGACCCAGAATAAGAACCAGAGTTAAAATCCTTGTGATCACTTTCCATCTCATTTCTTCTCCTCCTCCTCTCAGGCGGTGGAGAGGCTGATCCACCCCACGCTGTGCGAGCAGTGCATCGAGTTCCTGGAGCGGCGTTTAGTTCAGCAGCTCAACAGCAGCGCAGAGCGAGCGGGAGAGGAGGTGCTGCACGCCTTCATCTTAGTTCACACTAAACTGCTGGCCTTCTACTCCAGGTCTGTTTCCACAAACTCTCCACATGTATTCCAAAGTGCACGGTAATTCATATTATATAAGAGATAAAACCCTCTTCCACTGTTACTAGCCGCAATGCGAGCACACTGGCCACCTCCGACCTCCTGGCCATCATCATCATGGCACAGAATATGTATCCTAGCAACGAAGACCTGGATGACCCGAGTCCTGAGGTAGGAAAATGAAAAGACGCTCTAACAGCAGCACCACAACGTGTTGCTCACCTTGTCTTTGATTCTTTATCATCTGTGTGTGTTGTGTGTCTGTGAAGGATGTGGAGAGTACGTCGGGTTCTGGTCATGAGAGCTTTTACACCCCCGAGCCGTCGCCTACAGACAGAGACTCCAGCAGCTCAGGTGGGTTGTGTAGAACAAGGACGGGTCTGGAGACACCCAGGGCCCCTCACAAAGAGGGGAATCTGTCTTTTTCACTATAACTTCATCTATTATTAACACACAAATGCAAAGAATCTCTTCAAATGGGGGTCGGTGGTCTGATGTGTATCAGTGATGGGTCCTTGACGTGCAATAGCTTGAGAACCACTGGTGTAGCAGAGTCTACATAATTGTATTATACCAGTTTTTTATTTCTCTACATGTCCTTGTTGAAAATACAATATTGTCGCCCCAGAGGGAGTTCTCTTTTTACAGCCGGACATATACCACACAGGAACACACTGATATACATAAAAAAGAAATATACACCTTGCCACATCTATGCATTTACATTCATGTCCTTGCCTACATCCCAGCCCATATACATGCAACATTATGCACACAAACATATTAGGCTATGTAATAATTATTATAGCTGTATATCACCGAATAATCAGTCTTTCTTAAGAACAGTTTGTTGTGTAACCTTTTCTCTAGACAAGGCAGAGAGAGAAAGTCTCCCTATGTTTGAGTTCATGGACCCAGACGTCCAGGTGAGACAATATGTTCCCAATAGTTTGTCCTGATGTCCAATATTCCGTTTAAACCATAAATTGATCATTATTTGGAATGAGACCTCCCAGTTGGATGAAATGATAATCCTCCTCAGATGGCTGAGGACAGCTTGCAGGCTCTGGAGGTTCCTCCTCCCGACCCTTCAAGCCCTCGCAGGGTCTTTCTAGAGATCTCAGGCAAAGATGGTCTATATCCCATGATGCCTCACTCCATGTACTGTCTACCCCTGTGGCCCGGCATCACGCTAGTGCTGCTAACGAAGGTTTGTAGATGACAACTCACATAAGTATTAGTATTATTGTTATATTTGCTTATGCGTACACAAGCTTATTTAAGAAACTACAATTTTATACATTTTTATTACCTTGTTGAAGAACTCCTAAGCATCTGTATTTGTCCATGACAGATTCCCACGAATGCAGTGGCCATGTCGGTGTATAAGTTTCTGGAGGCTTTCGCCAAACTGGAGAAGTGTTTACATGAAGGACCAGAAGGTTCCGCTGCAACTCGAGGACAACTGGCGATAAATGACATCCGCAGCAAACTGGATAAGTTCATTAAGGCCCTGGGACCCAGTGAGTTACAGGTACGGGCTTTTAATTTTATCTATATCAAGTATCTCTGTAAAATGATTTAAAGCTGACTTTTCATGGGTAACACGAAATTTACAATTTTTTTCTTTAAAATATTCTATATGTATTTTTCTAACACAACCTGTAATGAAAGTAAACTGTCAACCTTTCTTCAGTGATCATTTGTTGATTTAATGTTGTTTCTTAAAAAAAAAGGAAAGTTTATAAATGAATAAGGTGTATGTTGTAAAAGAAAAAAGTACAATTAAGTTGCCTGAAGGGTTTCTTTTCCCTCAGTGCATTATAATACATTATAATATAAATTGTTGGTGTGTTAAAACTCTTTTTTGTTATCGTCACCTCATCTAAATTTGAATTAATCTGTTGATAATCTAGTAAAGGACAAGCAGTTTATAGAAAAGTCCCGTTAGCCGAAATAAACAGTTTATTCATTGGAAAATACATTTACTAGTTATAGTTTTAGAACCTGTAAAAAACAAATTACCCTCTCTTCTTCCTCTGTTTTCCATCCAGTCTGCTCAGTTACTAAATGTCTGGACGGAGTTCAAGAATCGAGCCTATGCCAGAGGAGGACCTGGGTTCAACAAAGAGTAAGTCTGCTGCCGCCCTCTGCTGGCCAAAATGCATCATAGCTCCACTGCTGGACGCTCCTCGTGAATGTTTACATTCATGCTTTCTTTTTCAGTCTCATCCCGTGGTGTAAGAACATGAAGACGCAGCTCTGTGGTATATACCGACAGTGTTTCCTCATCGACCCAGGACCAGGCGACATTCCTCAGCGTCTCTCCCAGGGTCTGCAGGAGCGAGCGCAGACCATGGCACAGTGAGTTTTAGTCCGGATTTTAGTTTTTCATATCTCAATCAATTAAGAATGTGCAGTTTTTAGAAAACATGTTCCTAAAGACAGTCATTGTTGATTCATTTTCCTCTCTTCCAGAGAGAAGCTCATGGACTGGAAGGACTTTCTGTTGGTGAAAAGCAAGAGGAACATCACCATGGTTTCATATCCTTTCAGCAAAACTAATCCTGCTCCCTGTGATGCCGATGATTTGTCAGATCTCTTCACCAAACCACATTTATACTTTTTTTTAAATGATGTGCTTATTTCTTGAACCGAAGGCGTTCTCCTGTAAAACCTTTTTTTGAAACCTAACACACTTTTATCCTGAGCGTATTGATCTTGACCCAGTTCTTCTCACTTACCTGGAGGATTTCCCCGGCCTCATCCATTTTATCTGCGTGGACCGATCCACCGGGCAAATGATCGCACCGTCACTCAGCATCACAGAACGCACCACGTCGGAGCTGGGGAAGGGGCCGGTGGCTCGGTTCATTAAAAACAAGGTCAAGCATATTTGAAGTGCACATTTTTAATTAGAGTAGAGCTAATTAGGGTTAAATCGCGTATTGGCAGATAAGGAGCACGCCAGGACCTGTGAACACTTCCAGTCTCTGTGCTGAGCCAAGCCAACTGTCTGTAGCTGTAGAATCAGCATATTTACCCCTGCCAAGGAGGTTGTTTGTCAGCAGGATTATGAATAAAACTACTCAGTTGATTTCCATGAAATTATGTGGAGGGGTGGGGCGTGACCCAAGGAAGAAGCCTCGTAAATTTGGAGTGGATGAAAGGGCGAATACGGGATGTTTATTCATTGGGAGAAAAAATGTCTTAGATTGTTCCGTGAATAATTCATGGCATCTTGATGAAACAATAAGACATTTTAAAGGGACAGATATCTCTTTATTTATTTAGTGTGTTTTTATTTTGGTGCGAATCCAAATCCAAATCTGGATCAAGTGAATTTGAATTTGGTTTCATAAAGCGACTGTTGAGCCTTGGCCTCTGCTCCGGGCCATTGTAGTTTAAACTGTTATTATGTCAAATGCGTATTAAATGATTCTGACTTAAATGAATCTCTCTGGACTGATGTCTCCTGAAGGTTTGGAACCTGGTCAGCACGACGCGCCGCTTTCTCCGGAAGGGTTACTCCACCGTCACGTTGCGCGATGGAGACTTCTACTTCTGCTACTTCCTCTGGTTTGAAAATGAAACGGTAAATCATTGGCCTGTATTTGTTTCCAGTTCGTAAAACTAAGTGTATTTAGTATCGTGAAATAGGTAAAAACAATAAAGACACAGCATGTCTTTAAGGTGAATACCCGTTCAAACAGGGCTACAAGTTAGAGGCCGGGGACACACCCATCCTACCAGATGACTCTGCCCCAATCGGGATGCTGGCCTGGGACTACTACAGGTAAGCAACCGCATTGTGGCCGAAACGGATGTGATCGATCCAGACGAGAGTGCCACTGACCATAGGATGTGTTGTGTCCTGCAGGAAGCTGCTGCGGTACTACAGCAAGAATCACCAGGGTGAGGTGGTGCGGTGCTACGAGCTGCTGACCGTCCACCTGGGGGTCATCCCCACCGAGATCATCCTCCAGCACTGCCGACAGCTGGCGAGCAAACTGTGGGAGCCTTCACGCAACCCCTTGCTGTAGACACACCCACGCACACTTGAATCACAGTAGCTGAGATAGACATCACTGCGTTACTACTGCCAAGGACCAAAAATACTTCTCTCACACTCTATATATACTGCGTCCTATATCTGTATAAGGTTATAAGGACGTTATATAGGGTTAGACTAATTTATTTTGTGCACTTACGTTTATTATCAGCAAACACAAATGTGCACTATTTTGTATCTTGTATTAAATAAATCGAGAATATCATTCCTTCAATTTTTGTAGATTGACGTGCTTTACTACTGAAGTTGTTTTTTTTCTAACTGTAATAAATTTGCAGCTGAAGGATTTGTATAAATGTCGAAACTCTCCAGTCTTCACTACTTCTACTTTCATAATTTGTATGAATGAACATGCAGTTGTATTTATGTACAATATGGATTCATACACAGATTATTGTTATGGAAACAATAAATGTCAGTAGTTTCTTATTCACTTCTTATTGTGTCATTGTAAACATCATGTCAATAGCACAGTGTGGAACATGGATCATTGTATTTTCCTGACGTGTGATTACACAGTATTCACCCGTATAATAATAACTACAATTGTAACTCTTGGTAAATAGTTCATTGATTTTCACACAACATATATATATATAGTTTTATCTCTACAATCGTTGATTCTAAGGCATCCGGAGACTGTGGGCGCTTTAAAGGTCAGTCCATGCTGTGCAAGCCTCTTATGGAGGACGCTATACATGCTCACAGCGAGAGGGAGGAGTGCACGTGGAGTTCACTCTATGATTGGTCTCCCCGCTGCTGGCTCCCAACGCGCCTGTGAGGTCGGTCACAGCTCGCGCGGTCACCAGGTCCCTCAAGAAGAGTTTCTCAGCACTCACGTCATGCACCACCTGGATGATGAGGATAATGAAAATAACATAAATAAATCGGTAGGAGCGATAGAGAAAAGTGTGAGCCGCTGTTTGGTAATGGATCTAAACTTACTTGAGCCTGCATGGCGTCCATGCGTATTGTCTCATAGTAGTGGAGCCTGGCCTCTGGGTGCTGCATGTCATAGCCGAACCCTGCCAGGCTCACCTGGTCACACAGCTGCAAAGCCAACACCACCGCGCTGGCACCTAGTGTCGGCAACATCTACTAGAGAAGAGGAAAACCACTCTATGAAATGTAGAACCGGCTTTTCATTTGATTAGATATCCTCCAGAGCTGCACTGTTTTACATGGCAGCAGATAACTAGGATGATACCTCTGCCACGGCCCAGCTGTCCCCTTGAACCAACCTAGCAGCACTAAATGGCACACACTCATAGATAACACTCCCTTAAACATATTGGAGTTCTTTCATCAGGATCTATTTATTATTTCCTGGGAAACTGGTAAGAATGCTTCACAAAATCTTGCAATGTTGAAAGCGATGAAAAAGATTCCTGGATCTGCCCCCTGATCCAGGGCCAGTCAAAGAAATGTACCACATTACAATTCACTAGCTCCAGATTTTAGGCATAACTATGTATTATTCAGTTCAGGTTAGGTTTCTCACACCAGGCATTGTCTTCTATGCCTCTTCTTTGCAGTTTGCATGTAGTGTTGATGGCATGTGAAGCATGAGCAGAGGGTGAGTGTCTTGCCAAAAGGGAGTTAAATATAGAACATGCACATGAACTCACTTTTCCATGTTTCACTGCATATTTCTGTAACACTTGTCCCGTCTTGCGAATAATCTCCGGATGCAGGATCCTGAAGGTCTCTGGTCTTAGAGGGATCACCTCCACCACCTCCCTCCAGAACCACATTTTGGACCAGAAGCTCTATTAGACAAAAATCAGCGTAGCAGATGTTGAGCATGTGAGTGTGACGATGTGACAGCAGTGTCGCTGTGCCGCTCACAGCTTATGCAATATGGCATTACTGTGTGCAATGGTTCACGTGATGAGGGCTTTACCAGAGGCTGTTCGGTGATGACAGAAGTGAGCCAGTCCAGGTCCAGGCTCTTGAAGACCACCAGTGCGACCATGGAGGTATTTTTGTACTCTTCTGCAGAGAGAGGCGCTCCCTCTGGGTAAACCAAGCGGATGGTGGTGCTGGAACCAGCATCTCTCTCAAAGCCACGCACTGGAGCGTTATTCAACCTCGTGAAAGATGAAATACATTTTTTTTTTTTAAATCAAAATTGTATCTAGCTTTACTTCAACTTTTGAGTGCCTAACGCTGGCAAACATACCTGATAATGATGTCATACTGATCTATATGGGATCCAAGATGGCTCCCGTGCAGAACCCCGCCATTGCCCACCACCATACATCGCCTGCAGCTGCCGTCTCTCCTCAGTGACGGAGGCAGGTTATGCTCAGGCAGAGACGCAAGAGCCAGGGTCAGAGGCTCTTCGCTGCCCTGGAGCCCCAGAGGAGGGGGCAGATCCCAGGTCACGGGCCTGTCCTGCTGCACAAACACTGGGATGTCCACGAGGCCTGCAGAGCAGGACAGATGCTTGAGGTGGTTCAGACCCCAGTGAGGCTGACAGGGGCCCGACAGCAGCGCGGCTGAGCGGTTTAATAAGACCTGAAGAGAGGGGAAGACAGGGAGAAGTTTGGTAATGGTGAAAAAGAATGGACCAAAGTCACTTTAATGACTGTGGGGGTGACGGTGGATGGATGTATCCATACCAGATCTTTAGGATGTTGGAAGTCATTGCCCAGTGTTGACACCTGATCGGTGGGGAAATAGGCAGGAATCAGAACAGCTGAGTAGCATCCTATCAACAGCACCAGACTCAAGGCAAGGTTCTCACCCCTGGACAGCAGAGAGAGGGGAAAAAATACTCTATATTAACAACTCCACAAATAAGTCAATATGTTCCTGCTAATGAGTGTACCTGGTGAGGAACAAATCCCTAGAGTCGCTATTTGTCACCACGAGTTGCCTGTGACAGACAGGTGTTGGCGTTGAAGCCTCAGGCAACAGCAGGGAGTTGTCATCAGTGTCTTCTACACTCAAGTGATCCAGCGTCACCATGGTACCTGCACCCCCCCACAGCAAAACACACACATTTCTGAATTCACAGAGTAGATTTTGATTCTAAATCATTTTATGACATATTATCAAACTGATCTAGCTTATATCAGCAGTAAAGGTATCATATCAGTTTTTGTAGGGCTCAGTTGTAAGCATGTTATTTGTCAATGTCATCAAACACTGTCCATTCAAATGGTTTCTACTCACTAAAGCATCAAGAGGAACATCATTTTGAACAATATAACTCACACTCCGCCGGGTAGAGACATTAACCGAGAGTTAACCGTCGGCTTCCCTCTGCTCCATGGCTGATGGGAAAGCAGCAAGACGCATGTCCCGTGGAGCTAAAATGGCTGCTGCAGGGTCCTACCCCGCTGAACTTTGCCACTTCCCTTTAATAACACATGGTTAACCATTAACACGTCACCTTACGGCAGGAATGCGTGTAAATAAGTCTGTGACCAACTGTCCATTTAAAAGCAAATTATAAGAGAAGTCTCCAGGAAAGACGAGCAGTGGGAGAAAAATATAAAGAAAGATGTTTGGACACCATAAAGGCTTTATGCACTATAAAGTAGATTTCATTAATTCATCTACTGTGTGTATGTGTGTGTGATACTCAGTGTTGTGCAAGTTCACACCTCTCATGAACTAGTTCAAAGTTCAGTTCACGCAAGTAAACATGAATAGTTCACGTTCATAGTTCACCATTTAAATTCTGAATTAGTTCATAGTTCAGTTCATTTCATAGTTTTAAGGTGGAAAGTGAGAATGAAAGACTTGTTAAAGAAAACCTTATCCATCACTACCCCTTGCCTTTACTGTCGGATTGTTTTTCAGACAGTGTGTAAAAATCCCTCAGATAATAATAAGGTGCATCGGATCTCGGATGTAGTTGCTGAGTCTGCGTCTCTACTTTCTCTTGCCATCTGTATATGAGACCGAGAGCTGTTGTGTCGCAGGTATGGCCTGTGCCTTTAAGGAACGTTGTAGTGTGTGACGTAGTGGACCAGGGTATTATGGGAAAATACGCTAAAAGTGTGTGGAGAAGTCATGATCATCTAGAGGTGATGCGAGTGTTGCTCCTGCTGTATATCCGAGAAATAAAGTGGCCGCATTCCAAGTAAAGAAACATCTCCTCCTCCTTCTTCACGGAGCGGTCCGGACGGCTGGTTACCAGCCAGACAGCGAGCCAAGATAACCAGTGACTGTTGACCGGCTCCTGGTACAGGCGACACAGGAGACTGATTTATCATGACGTGACACATGCAATGAAAAACAATACATTAACGCCACACCATCATCCTCTAACCCCGGGGATAGACCGGAGGTAGAAGCGCTGCGAAAAGCGGTCTGCCTCCTTTCCTCGCCCATGTTAAATACTTGGGCTGTTCGCATCGGCAGCGTAGTGCCGGAGAAGAACCAGGAAGTGCCGTGACACAGGCACATTATCTCCTGTGGGGGGGTGGCTGCTACAGGCTTGCGTAGGTCAGTCACCTGTGAAGACCAGCATCATTTACCCCTGAACCAGCGCGTAGAAATAATGGTGATGAAATGTAATATAACAAATGTAAATATAAAATTAAATATAAAAAAATGTAATTAAATAAAATATATATTTTTTTTAATTAAATGAAATGGGGGGGGAAAAAACTGCGCGCGCACATCCTGCGCAGAAGCCCATTGCGCACATTCTGGGCAGAGGCCCACTGCGCACATTCTGCGCAGAAGCCCATTGCGCAGTTTTTTTTTTTTTTTTATTAAATTTTCGCTGTTTTTATATATAATTAATTTAAATTAACATAGTGTAAGATATTTTGCAATTAATAGGAGAAGTCCTGCCAAAATTAAGAGTTTAACATATTGCCAACTTGGAAATGGGAAGGAGTGGCATTCAAACCCAGGTCACCCCTTTTAGAGACCGACACTTTGGCAACTAGGCCACTTCAGCTGATGGCTGACAATTTGAACTAAGCACATAAAGAGGATGGACAAATTATCGTGTGTGTGTTGGTGTCATCTTTGCTGCTTTTGATAAACACTTCAGAGAAAATATTTTCTACTTTACTACATATATTTGACAGCCTTACTTAAAAGTTACTTTTATATTTTGGCTTTTAGATACTGGATGAAACCGATTGTTGAGAATAGCCCAGTGGGGGGGGGGGGGGATAATTTTTTAGAGCAGATTCGAGATTCATTCACTATACGGCTCAACAGATCTCGGATCCTTGAAGCTTCCTTCTATCAAGCTGTGTGGTTTGGAGCCGAGACACTGGCCAGAGAAGAAAACACTTGGAATACGTAGCTTGTTTGGTCTGCATATGTGTGCCATGAGTGATGGGTACGTAGTGCGAAGTCTAGTTAGTTGGTTTCGGTTAGGCTAAATCGCGGACGGTTTACGGGCACTGAGCAACGACATGGTGAAAGCATTCGATTTAGACAGCGTCTCTCCTGAGGAGAAAGTAATTGAAATGTCCTGAGGGTCAGTGAACAGGTAGGGGTGTGGCACGTGACAGTTCTAGGCCAATGGCTGTAGGGTTTTGTGGGATGCCAGGCTCTCATTGGCTGATGAGTTGGCGTATCAAGGGTGAATGAGGAAGGGGAGTGAAGAATACAGTGGTGGATGATAGGAGTTTAGAGTTACGAACAAGAAGTGTGTCGTGTTCGCTGGACTTTAATAAAGTTACACATACAGAGAGGTTTCCTGTTGTCTATACGCGAGGACACTACAATATGAACGTGTTCACCGTTCAAATTCATTATTTGGCATTGAGATGCGTTCATTTCATCGTTCTCATAAAAGTGAACGTGCTCAATGAGCGCGTTCTTTGCGTTCGTTCATGCACAACACTGGTCTAACTTATAAAATGGTTTGGTTGAATGAAAGAATGACCCCAGCTGAAGCTGCACAGTGATTGGTTGTCGTCGTGCTGGTCAAACAGATATTTACGAGGTATCAGTGGAGGATAATGAAACTTCTATAAATAACAAAACCTCCCAAAACAGTGTGTGTAAAAAGACGTGTGTAGGACAAGTTCCCTCAGCTCATGACCCCGGGCTTCATGCCTGAAGGTTAGAGATAGGTTGTAATGTGTGTGTGTGTGCGTGTGTGTGTGTGTGTGTGTGCGTGTGCGTGTGCGTGTGTGTGTGTGTGTGTGTGTGTGTGTGTGTGTGTGTGTGTGTGCGTGCGTGTGACTGCGTGCGTGTGTGTGTATGCATAACACAAAGCCGAAGAGAGAGGGAGTGGAGCTGGCAGGAACTCACAAATACAGAACATGCTTCCACACACCACAGTGCACACACACCTGTTTGTTGGTGTAACACAGTGTCCCACAGTGAACCCTGCAAGTCTGCCAGGAAGCCACCGGACTGGCAGAGCAGAGCTTTTCATCTGCCGCTGCTTTTCCTTAAATTATCCTTTAACACAGTTGTTAATGTCAGAACGATTTTAGCTGTTTGAAATTTCTTTATTAATTGTGTTTTACCTTGTACCTTGAAATGGAAGCGGTAGAGCATTGAGCATTCGGTGATGATGGACCATAAAACAGAAGTCGAGACGAAAATTTGGGTAGGTGAAATACTTGGGACTCATGTGATGGTATTCTATTTATAGTGTCTTACATTAAATATGGCTTCTATAGTGATAATTATTAATCACTCACCACCCGGGAGATGTATGAGGCATCGGGTTGATATATACTCAACTGTCAGCATCACAGGAGCTATTGTGAAGGGATGGGCATCACTCAAGAAAACATGTCAACGTAGTAGACGTGACGAGAAAAAATGTCTGACAGTCTTGTTGAAAATCCATTTGTGGATAGAAAATAAATGCAAACCAAGGTACAGTGTGTGATGTTGTAGTAGTTGAAGCTTTGTTTGTTGTTTACCCTGAAATTAATTTAGCTTATGAGATCCAGTGAAACCTGTCAATGACTTTTAATTTGAAGTTTAAAGGCTCCTATTCATGTTTTGCTATTAATACACATCCATGATATATGTCCCATATGTGCATGGAACTCAGAACTTTATGGAATAATATTATTTATAATTGTGTAACGAAAATTGGATTGTCAAATAATTACTGCTGACTTTAAATCAAATGGAATTACTTAAGAGTTATCTTCTACTGTAATTTAAATACATTTTAATTAAATTAAAGGTTGTTTTTTTGCTACTCACAATAGAAATATACCTATAAAATATATACAATCAAGAATCCGCCAAAAACAACTTGTCATCAATAGAATAAATAACAACGTTATTCAGTCACATTAATAGAGTATACACTAATACATGGTACTTGTACTCATTCATTGATTGATGATGTGAAAACATATTAACAGCACAGGAGTCGAGTTTATTTGGAACATTACATTTGTAAAAAGCCAAAAATAGCTCACACTATGTTATGAATTTACTTGGACATTAACACAGTACATCATTCCTGACTCTCAGCAGACCTTGGCCTACTTGGCTCCCCTCCTATAATACTTCTCTCCCAGAGCTTATCTACTACTGTTTTTTTTTTTTTTTTACTTTATAATTGCTCCTGACGTTTTTTAGGCAGAGGAGCGAGTGAGGAGGGTTTCTTCAGACCAACGCTGTGAGATTTTGGAGCTGAGTGGAGGGGGAAATGTCAGGGAGCTGTGCAAAGAGAAAAGGATGATCAAGAAGAAAACCAACTCGCCCAGGTTGTCTGCGGAAATCCCCGTGGTGAGCTGCTGTTTTGAAACCTTATCTTCATGTGCACAAAGAGATATCAAATTGGATCCGTAACTCGTCTGTGCCTATTCTCTCTCTCTCTCTCTCTCGCTCTCTCTCTCTCTCTCTCTCTCTCTCTCTCTCTCTCTCTCTCTCTCTCTCTCTCTCTGTGTGTGTGTGCGTGTGTGTGTTTGCATTGAAAGATAGGACACGTTGATACTGCAGAATTCATGAATGCAGCCACTCAAGGCAAACTGAATGTGATAGACAAGTATCTGGCAGACGGTGGGGATCCTAATATCCACGATGAGGTATGTTTCAGGCACAGATATATGTACAGCATACCGCAATAAATAACACATACAATAGTAAATTTTCCTTTTCCAGTTGAAGAGGACTGGGCTGCATCGTGCCGCTCTGGAAGGACACGCCGCAGTCGTCAACAGTCTTTTAGAAGGAGGAGCTGACATCAACTTCAAAGATCAGGTAAGACATGTGCAGGCACATTGCTCCTTTGTAAAGACGATGATGAGATTGAAGATTAGATTCTTCCCGTTGCCTGAAGTCAGTGCAGCTTACATGATGGGTCCCTGCTGCTGTATTCCAGCTGGGCTCTGGGGCCATACACTGGGCCTGCAGAGGGGGGAGCCTGGAAGTTGTGGAAATCCTGAAGAGTCACGGTGCCAACCTGAACATGGGAGATAAGGTGAACGGGCATTTTAATTGAGCTGGGACAAATGCTTCTGTGTCTGTGAACATTTACTGAAATGCAGTTGTGCGTTTGCATGTGGATTTGCATACAAATAACAGTCACTGTGTTGTTGTCACACTGCAGCTGAACAGCACTCCTCTGCATGTGGCCACGAGAACAGGCCAGAGCACCATTGTGGAGTACCTGCTGTCCTGTGGTGCCAAAATCCACTGCAGGGACAGGGTATACATGAAGCAGCTAAGCACTCTTTCTCTGCAGTTATCATCAACTCTATAATTTCGTTCTTTCAATAATCCATGTTTACTTCTCTCAGGAAGGAGACACAGCCCTGCATGATGCTGTACGTCTCAACAGATACACGATAGTGAAACTGCTCCTGGATGCAGGAGCTGACGGCAGAATAAAGAATCTTGTGAGTTTATCTTGCTGTTGTTTACGTCTAGTTTAGCTTGCAGGGGATTTCCAAGGAACCATTTTTTTTATTAGCTTTTTCCCCTAAGGAGTTACGTCTTTACGTATATGATGCTACAGCCAGTCAACACTGTGGGTAAGCTCAGCATAAAGCATAAAAACAGGATGGGATGAATTAAGTAATAACATGTTATACCTCCCTTTTAAACCATACAAAAGCCAAAATATAAAAAAGACAATTCACTGTTTCACACAGGGATATGTTCCAGATCATTTTTTGGCAGCTCAGTCTCTGCTGCTGCTCTTCTGGTCCAAGTCCCAAATACGTTTTGCCACATTTGTAACAGATTTCATATCAGCAATTTAGTCCTAATCAACACTTTACACTTCAAACACCGTACATACATACAGTATGACCCCGTGCTGACAAACTGACAGGATGAACTGTGTTCCAGGAGGGAGTGACGGCCATGCAGCAGGTCAAACAGTGGCAGTCCGACATCATGGAGACGCTGCAGAGGCTGGAGATGATGAAGGAGGTGGGACAGAGGCCCCCTGATACGCCTCAAGAGAGGAGGGAATAATGCAGAGTGAAAGATGAAAATCTACTCATCCAGTATAATGTCGCTTATCTGTCAAAATACATTCTATCAATCCACTGCACATCTGTTTATGTCGTATTTGAGTAGATGCATTAACTTATCGGCCATATGGTGAGAGCGCTAACCTCTGAGATTAGTCCAAACACCAGTGTAGAAAATATTTGCCTGGATTCGAAACGATCTTCTCCTGCTAAGCTTTGGCTTTGGTTTTCAATTCGGAAGAGCTTTGTGATCTTAGGAGCACTCTCGTGTTTAATACCTGATTTGTGATGCTTTTGGAGGTTGAATATTACAAACAGACCATAATCCAAGAAAAGTCGAATGTAGGGCCATCCATCCAATTGGTGGTGAACATAGAGTTATCCCTGTGACACCGAGGTGACGATGTGCCACTAAGAGGAGCACAAATACCGGAGGGATGCTCTTCAAGCTTGTGGCCAGCCCTCGCCCAAGACAGAAATTGGTGCATCCTAAAGTCTGCACATCGAGAACAGCATTCTAGTGTGTGAGGTCCAATGCGGTGAGTAATGCACGTACATATATAGGTGAGACCATCTAAATTCACAAGATCTGGATTTTTATTTGGATCTGCACCAAATTGCACGCCCTCGTAAATATCAGCCCCCTAAACATGTCTGGTTTTTATCATCAAGACCCGTTTAATAGTCTCTAGGAAATCAAGGAAAATGTGGAAAACCGCCATGTCTTGCAATTTTAAACAATGTGGAGAACCATTCCTGGCTCAGCACCCAAATTTAATGGGTTATTTCCTGACCCATACCCCGTTTCTACACAAGGTTTGATAGTAACCAGTAACCACCCAGTTTTTGTGTGTAATCCTGCTAACTCACAGACCTACGGCACACAGATGAAAACCGGAGGGCCAGAATACAAAGAACTGTACATATTAGAAATAGAGATGATGGTTTGAAAGAAGGGAGAGGGACCGTCTTCAGCTACAAAGCAGAGAAACCCCTTCGCAACAGAACTATGACACCACCACAACACCACATACACATACACATACACTGCTGTGCCTTCACCGCCCTGCATGAGATGTAACAACCATTCACACTTGCAAAAATGGAATCTCACTGCCCTTGTTCTCAGGTGACTCCCATGACTGGTTAGAACAGCCAGGAGCACAAACCAACCGAGTAACATCAGTGAAGCCACAGAGGTCCTGTCAGAGCTGAAGCAACTGCTCTGATGAGATATGAAACATCTCCAAGTATCTATAGCCGAGTTCAGTTGCCCTGGAGTCCTGTTTTCTGTCAGAACCTTGACCTGAATGACTGAGAGTCTTCACAGGCTTTGCCAGATGGCGTTGAAGCTGAATATGAATATACATCAGAAGGTGCCTTTTTTTATAGAGGCGACAGACACGGCCAGAGCTCAGAGCAGGACTGCGTTGGAGACGTCAGCTGTCGGGAGCGGAGATGGCTGCCAGTCAGGGGTTCAGCGGGAGCTCAGTGGACATATTTTCCTCATATCATCAGTGGCTCAAATGTTCCTGAGGGAGGTTTGTCACTCACACTGCGGAAACAAACCTCCTGTTTAGTATGTGGTTGTGTGGTTGGTCATTATACATACAGCCATTCATTGTTTTGCTGTTCATTTCATCTAGGTTCCGATCCAAGGACATAAAACCCCACAGAAACAAGAGAGGGGGATGGATAGATAGATAAATGGATAGATAGAGGGATTGGTGGAAGGAGAGATAGTTGATCCCAGTCTGGGAAATCCCATTAAGGTAAAAGAAAGATTTTAATAATAGATACAAATAATACAAAACAGTAATGTGTATTATAATGACATAACATTTTTTGTATATACGATAATTTAGTATAGTGCTGCTGCTGTATTTTTTTATCCATTGAGGATATGTTTAACAGATTTCCACGAAACCTATCAGATGTTGGGGTTCTGGATCAGAGAATGGTTCTGGATCTTTATATAAAATCAAAAAGATCTGGCATATTTTGAGTGTTTGATGCAGCTTGATTGGATGTAAGGAGACTGAAGGGCCTCGTTGGGGTTTAGATGCTCTCTACTGCCGTTCCACTTCACAATGTGAACGGGAAACTGCTGTTTTGAAAAAAGGTTCAGTTGCAGCCTTCTGTTGAATACCAATGTGTTCAGCATAGACAACCCATCAGATACAGTATCAGACGCACGCACTGTTTCCTGTTCCAGTCAAGGCTGTGTTAACTGTTCAGGACGTCATGCGTCACAACACAAGGTCGCACACTTACTCTGCCAATGCGACCCAACAGGGATGCAACTGTGAATTGTCAATGTAATGCAGTGAGCAAGAAAATGTCTCTTAAACATGTTGGACTCATACATGTTTCACAGCTTTAGTTAGATGTCATTTTTGATTCCATGTGAACTATAGCCACGTGCTGTTTTTCTGTGATGTTGCAGCGGGCTGGAGTGAGAATGAGACTAAGAAGGGGGATGGGGGGGGGGGGAACTGGAGGCTCATGCTTTGTGCTGTGTTGCAGCCAAAAACCAGAGGAACCTGTTTATTCATGAAATGGTTAAACTTCCCTGTGCAGGTGCAGCCGTCCCTCATTCCAGTATCTGAACTGTTTACGTCTCTAAATGTACGAATCCAACCCAAAGACAAACATGTTTCTTTTTCCACACGAGGCTTTATTTCACACGTCAAGCGTTTACTACCTTGTTGATACACACGACCTATTCCGGTAGAAAATGACAGGATACCGTGCAGTATTTTTCTCCGAGAGCTCTCAAAGCAACATTATACTGTTACTGGAAAAAGAAAAAGGTAACCATGGCAATGATATTTTTCCAGGCAGGTGAAAGTCTGGACAGGCACAGGCTTTTAAAGCACCATTTGTTTGTAGTAGGAAAATGGATGTGGTATTCCATTGTGTTCAGCTCCACTCAGGAGTGTGTAGGCAAAGACGGCTCGAGCAGGCTTCGCTTCCAACACAGAGGAAAGTCCAATTGCTTCTACGTGATTGAAATGCAGCATAATACACACTTTGCACATTCAACAAACATGACAATATTGTGTGTTTGTAGATAGCGGCACTAATGCTTGCACTGCTCTGCTTTTCAGCTACCTTTCAGAATAAACTGAAGCAAGCAACCATATGGGCTCATAATAGAGTATTGATATATTTTGTTCCCCCTTGTAAAATATAGCAAAGAAAATAAGTAACCGCAACAAAACAATCCAGAATGGAGACTTAAGGAATATTTACAACACAATCCAAATATCTGTTTAATCTTTTCTCCTTTTGTTCCCCTTGCGCGCTGCAGCCCCCAGGGGGATTTGTCCCCATCGATTTGTCTCTGTTGTTCGGCTGTAAGAAATAACACATATTCCAGGCTTCCCTACCTTTAATATCACTTGATTGTCTTTGGTGGAAGTGCTATGTAAGCAACCCTAGACAAACCACATCTACAAATGCTTTGTAAGGCCTACAACGA
Source organism: Platichthys flesus (assembly GCF_949316205.1). NCBI lineage: Eukaryota > Metazoa > Chordata > Actinopteri > Pleuronectiformes > Pleuronectidae > Platichthys > Platichthys flesus. The sequence continues at coordinate 11,068,976 of NC_084956.1, forward strand.
TTCAAGTACACTGAATTAAACTGCAGTCATAGAATACCTTTGATTGGATATAATGGTTCACAAATTCTCAATATTTCAAAATACTCAACCACACTTAGTCTTAAATAACTCGGCAACACCATTCTCTACAAGAACGATCAAAGAATGAGCTCATCATTCCATTGAAAGGTCAAAACAAACAATCAATAAATATCTATACATTTTACAGAAAAATCACATACATTTGAATCACATACCCTTAAATATGTCTGCTGTATAAAGTCTTGATCATTCAGCTGCCTCAGTTAAGCCCCGAGTTTAATGCATTTAATAATGATTATTTATCAACTTTGAGGATTTCCAGTCGTCCAGGTGTTGAGGTTACACAGGGGAAAACAGGGGGGAATTATCCAAATGAGTTAAATATCCTCTCCAAAGATTTCCACTGGGAGTGGGAGGTTTATCGGATGGAGGGCAGAAGCAGGACTTGATGGGAGATGGAAGTCAGCACCAGCTTAGTGACAGTCTTCAGGCAGACCTCAAAAGCATCAGGCTGACAGACACTGTAGGGGAAATGATGCAGAGGAGAGGGGAAGGTGAGGGTGATGGGCCTCATCTGATTTTCAGACGGACGGCCTTGAACTATTCCACTAGACCAAAACCTTTTTTTAAGGCAAATGTGATTACTGATCTTCTAAAAAAAGAGAACACCAGTGATTAAATGCATTTCTTGAATGATAGATTTTGCAGCAGCACTATGGATGGAGATTTTAAAGGTGCCCCGTCAGGTCTATTTGTAAACAGACAAAAGTGACATTTACATTCACTGTGTATCTTTGAGGTTGGAAAAAAATCATTTGGAATCATTTTACTTACAATTCAAATATTGGTATAGCCAATTTTGTTGAATATTTTGAATCCTGCGTTGTTCATATCCACAACAATGACTGTACACAAAGATGGACGACTTGTGTGTCTACTTCCTGCCAAAGTAGAAAAAATGAAGACAGAATGTCCCGCACTGAAACACTTGAACATACATCAGGCTTCACTTTTGAGATCTGTCATGTCGTCCACCTTTATATACAGTCAATAGTCCATGTTTGCAACCTTTGTGGATGAATTGCAATGCATCTTTGTTCAAACGTCCAAGAGTGTGAAAACATTATATAAAAAAACAAAATGGGGACCTAGTGGTCAAATCTTTACGTTGTCTGACGTTATCTACAGTTCACACCTTAATCCAATAGAAAACTCTTTAAATATCAGGTGTGTAATAACATGATAATAAAAGGTATTCCATATTCAGTCATCTGAACTATGAAAGCTAACTGTCGTGAAACACTAAGACACTTTAGACTCAAACGTGTGCTTCATGGTGTTATGCATTTCAAGTCAGTCATACAGGAAGCCATTGTTTGGTCTGATTGCATGTGCTTCCCGAGCTGCTGTGAGGGGGAAGCGAGGAAGATGCAGAAAATTAAAGTGATGGTGAAAAAAAGAGAGAAAGACACAGAGAGAAGAGCTGGAGGGGAGTATACTAGTACACATCCCTGAGGCTCCCCTGGAAGGTTCTGTAGCCCTGACCCCGGTGTCTCTGTCGCGGTCCACGGCGGTCAAAGTGCCAGACTGCGAGCACTGGAGGCTGAGGCCTGGGCACGCTGCACCACTCCTGGACACTTCTCTCTCTTCTGCAGCTTGTGGTTCTGAAACAAGCCCTCGTTTCGTGGGACTCCATGAGCTCCATCCGGGAAAGTCAATAGCCCTGGAGGCACAGACACAGAACACTATGACCAGCCGCACAGAGATAATATCCACATCCGGATGGAAAAAATTGTTCCAGTGGTGTAACAGACTTACCACGTCCCTCGACACGTCCGTCTTTGAATTCTCCTTCAAACTTCATGCCATCGTATCGACTAAAGACTCCTGCCCCTTGAAACTTTCCGTGAGCGAATTCTCCTTCGTACCTGATGTGGTGGTGAGAAGAGACCGTGAGACATTTGTGACCTTTGACAGAGGACAAAACTGTCTCACGATTGCTCACACACCTGGATCCATCCGTGAAGAGCAGCACGCCGGAGCCGTGGAAGAGTCCGTTCTCAAACTGGCCGGTGTAGCAGGTTCCATCCTGAAACTTGAGCTGACCAACGCCGTGCCTCCGACCTGGAAAGTTGCACACCATCAATCAGTCGTCGCTCAGACTACAACCACGTCATGGAAACTCTGAAAATCCCGTCAAGTCAAACAGCCTTGAGAGGAGATTGTGATACCGTTGAATTTCAAATTTTATCTACACGGGTGCCATCATGCCTTATCTAACCACTTAGCTTCGTATAGATAACTCTTTAGTAATAGCGTGTAGTAACACACTGTAAGAGACTACTAACTGACATTTGAACTTGCAATGCGGCTCAGGGTTTAATATTCCCTCGGTTTTGTAGAACCACTAGATATGTCACATGAGTCAGTACGTGCTCGGATTTAAGCACTCCCCCTCCACCACCACCACTACCACCCTCACCCTCTGTCAGCTAAAGGTTTACTACTGAATTAGGAGTCCCATCTGCCTCCTGTGCAGTGGGAATTACAGCAGTCTAATCCATCAGATTTTTTAGCAGGGATTTCTACTTTAGGATCCAGACTGTGAAAACAGTCAAGGAATGTACATGCAGTGCCTTCCTAGTAGCCTCTGATCCACTGCTGAGGCGTAAACAGAGGATGCACCTACAAGTTTCTGGACAAGTACCTCACACCTGCAATTCCTTGATGGAAAAATATGCAGAGTGGTCTTTGAGGGGTTAAGGAAAGCCCCCTTGGTAGAATTGACCCAAAAGCAGCCAAACTGAATAAAAACCATTGGATGAGTCTCGCTCCTCGTGTTTCCATTGCTTTGGTTTCTTTACAGCAGCTGACAGAGGACCCTGTGAGATTTCCCAAACGGTTCCAAAGTCTAATCCAGAAGATTTGACAAAGCCAGAGCTGGTAAATCTGGCTCTGTTCGTCATGAGTTGCCAATGCTAGCTAATTGGGATTTGACTAAATAGCTTGAGCTGGCATGTCACTAGCATCACGGTAAGCATGTGTGTGTGAGAGAGAGAGAGAGAGAGAGAGACAGTAAAAGCAGTGAAAGCATCTTAATAATTTTGCCACTGGGGACAATTTTGACAGGATACTTTCTCCTGTGGGTAGACAGGACAAGAAAACACAACATTCTGTATTATCTGCTATTGATATCCTGTACTACTAGAATTAAATATAATTTACTCCAGTTGTGGATAAATATCACCTATAACGGTTAACAGATTGTCTTACCCTGGAATGTTTCCATTGTTGTTTGTTTGTTTGATTGTTTGTCTGCCTAACTCTCAGCAAGATAACTGAAAAACTGAAAAACTAATTTCCATAAAGGTTTGTGCACATTAGGCAATGAGTCAAGGAAGAACATAGGAGGATATATGGATGGACCACAATCTTCAACATGGTGAGGGAGGTCATTCACCTCTCTACCTACTCTCTCTAGTAGCTTAATGGAATATGGTTGAGTTGAGCTGAATAAATGTACTGGTACACATGGAAAAGATTATTGTATTAGTGTGTGCTGCACGGCACCATGCCAAAAACAGTGTTCACTAGCAACTAGTAATATAAATACTTTGGTGGAATAAATGTTACGTATTTTATTTTTGCAACTTAAACAGTTTAAATCCAACTTTATATGACAAGCACGGAATGCATTGTCAGGACTCTGTGTCACACTGTTCCCTCTTTCTCGACTGATAAGAGAACAGGGTTATAAGGACTAGATGTACTATGCAGTATGGTGCAAGGGAAAGTCTGTCTTATCTCTGCACGAACTGACTGCACGAATGCCTTGCCTTCTTTCCACTCGCCCTGGTACTCCTCCCCACTGGCATAGGTGAAGGATCCCCTGGTCAGAGTCATGGTATCCCTGTTTTCAAAACACACAAAAACACACATTATAGGCTCACCACCGTTCAGCCTCATGTTAAAAACATTGGATTTCTTTAGCTACAGTACCAGACAACATGAATTAATGAGTGCAAGGATTATCTTTCAGGACGTGTAGCTGAGTAGGGTTTCAAGTCTTCAGATGTTGAAATAGGGTTGAATTTATTTTCAAAGTTGTGCAGGGGAAAAGCTGCTGCAATAGAAGAAGAAATTGGGGACGGATCAATCGATAAATAACAATATCTAATCTATATTAGTGGTGGTGATGCTTGTGTAAACCCAGTGCAGAAGCATAAGCCATCTGTAAAGAGAGACTGTGAAACCTCACTGCAGACCCAAACTAAAAGCTGGTGACCATTTTAAAATGATTGTTTGCTTTGAAACAAATGACAGTATGTTGCAGAATGGCAATTAGGTGTAATTTTGCACACGCTGTCGCCATTAATATATAATAATTCACCAGCTCACACCAACACTGACACGTTATTGTAAAAATCCAACTTGTGCTGCCAACGTGGTGGGATGCTGTGCAGCCTTTTGCATGCATGTTGTTGAACAGACTCTATCTTCTATATATACACGCCTGTAGTGTGAATAGACTGAGTCCAGTGGCAACACAACAACGAGTGGAAAAGCGACAACACCTACAAATGCCATCGTTTACCTGCACGCTACGTTAGTCGTCTCTGAAGCATGGAAAGCACCGCACAGCACCGGAGGGCGTAGAATTCTCAAAACACCGGCTGGGAGACGTATGTCGTGTTCAGGTGCTGCCCGTGAGATCCGGAATATGATAATCAGATTATTTATAACGTATTTATTTTAAGATTGGATTGCACTATCTTGGCCACAGATGATAATAAATGATGTGTATTTTTTATTTGATAAATGTATGCATGTAATGCATTTGTTTGTTGTTTTTGTTTTTGCACGCTCCAGCTCAGGATTGCAGTTACTCCGATGACACTTGAAGGCAGCATTACAACAGCGTCTTGCAGGCTGCTTCTTCACATGCTGATTTCTCAAATTAAAACTTTCTCTGATTGGTCTGCTACAGTTTACAGAGAGTGGCAGATACATTTGAAATAGGGGGGATAATCTGAATCTTCTTTAAAGCGTTCAACATTACAGCTGACAGTGAGTCTATCCATTTAATTGGTCTGTAGTCTGGGGAAATATATTAGTCTTTGCAATGTGTTAAGCATAGAGTGTTACCTATAATTAAAGGCGATTGTCTATCTAATATGAAATATATATGTGATACAATATTTAAATTTTAAATTTTTGGCTAGTTGGTAATATACTAGCTTAAGTCAGACATAATGTCTTTAATAGCATCTAAATTGAATTGATAGTATTTATTTTACTTGTGCGTAAGTGTAAGCAGATCCCTATAGATAGTTTTCTTACCTAAATTCAAAATACCTCATAATAGTTTTTATCCTTAGAATTTACCATGTTCTCCACTTAGTTAGCACAAAAAACTAAATAAAGCTGAGGGTGAATTATTTGGTCGTATTTGTTCATTAACCAAATCATGAGAAACATACAAATTTGGAACTGACTGCAGTGAAAGTTGAAACAATTACTGACCAGGCACCAGTGGTATACAATAAATCCTTAATCCAGATATTTCGGCAAACCGTCAAACAATTGTTAAGACATTTCACTCAAAATCACAAATGTCAACCTCATGATGGAACAAGACGAAAAGTCGGCAGCTCACCAAAGCTTCATCGAATGGTTCATGTCAAAAGCATTTTTTACAAATTCAGGCTGAGGCCTAACCTGCTTTTTATAGCCGGCCATGGAGGTTATATTTACATTAGTGTTTGTGAGATAGTTAGTTGTATAATGCTAAAACTACTGCATGATTTCCATGAAACTTGGTGCAGTGATGTGGTTCGAGTCAGGTAAGAATCCGTTAAATCTTAGCGGAGATCTGGATCACTGGGCGGATGTATGATTTTTTGGTTTAAGATTTCTTTTCACCTTCATAGTGATAGTTTTTTTTTTTTCAACATTTGCGTTGAAATCTGAGAAAATAATTCATCAGCTTCTGGCTCATATTTATGAGATTGTGCAATACGACATCCAGGCTAGCAATACGGTGAAGATCCAAATACAAATCGGTGAATATAAAATGTAGTTTAATAAGGGGACTGGGTTCACTGAGGCATATACTGAGTGCCATGTTGGTTTATTTCAAATTCTTGTTTAATGTATTCTCACGGTAAACATGCCCCAAGGTCAGGGTCTTTGGGGCAGTTGCTCGCTTTACCTGGCTGCTGATTGGGTGAAACCCAGTAACTGACCTTTTAGGTGAAAACAAATACATCAGCCAAATTTGTTTGGATATAAACTACAAAAGGTTTAACCCCAACCCCCCACATTGTGTCCCATTGAAGGGAAACACCATTGTTGTCGATGTTTGAACATAATACATCGTTTATTTATTTTACTGATGTATTGTGTGTTTGGCAGAGACCCCCCCCCCCACCCCCCTCCCTCCCCCTTCCTCCTCCCCCCTCCTCCGCCCCCTCCTCCTCCTCTGGAGCAGCTTCCTCCCCGACCACAGTGGCGCGCGCGTTCACGAGGCCCGAGCGCTTCCTTCTTCCCGTGCTGGTGCCCGCCAGACAAGAACGATAGAAAATGGCGAGTCAGTGCAAAAGGCAGCAATGCACAATCGACAGGCGCGGCTTTCGGCAGGAACTTGACTCGTGGCGACACAAACTCATTCACTGTGTAGGTAAGGACAAAGCCTGCGACGCACTACGCCGATTTTCGGGTTGAAATCCGGCTTTGCGGGGCCGTCATCGGGGTAAATAACCAGCGATTGCCGGACCCACTTGGTTCATCTCCGAGCGACTTTTTGTCCTCCGCTGTTTCCTTCCCCCGGCAGCTCGGCTCAGTCCGCTGCGGTGCACTTTGTGACAGTGTGGCGCTACTTCTCGTGCGTGTGTTGTTTTGTGTTGTTTTGTGAATACGGCGATGTGCTGGCGTTAGTTAGTTTAAAGGGCAGCGTACTTGTTTTAAAGGGAGTGTCACCGGGCGCCGCGTCGGCCGATGGATTCAGCAGAAATGCGCGCCCCCGTGTGATGATACTGTATTTTGGATGGGGGGAGGGCGACTTATGTCCGCGATGCGTGTTTTCACTTAACATGGAGATGACTTGTTTTCTCACATCACCTCCTGTGGGCGCGCATTGCTGCATCGAGGAAGTGGCTGAGACCCTACCGCTGTGGGAGTTACCATTTCCGACGACTGACTATAAACTTCCCTAAGTGTGTGTTTGTTTGTGTGTGTCCTCTCAAACACATGATTACAAGGACAGGTGATGGTCAAAGGTCCTTGTATGTGTGTGGATCTGCAGGGGGAAGCTAAGTTGTGTGGTTGTATACACAGATCTCATCGGAACAGGTATAAGCTCACTGTCAGGGCTCTGGGCTGCAACATGCTTTAGCCATGCAGGCTAATTACTGTCAGTTTCTGCAGATTGAAATACCTTTTTTAATTTAGCATTAATTCACTGGTCAAATGTTCTGTTAACATGTGAAATACATCAGCATCTGGATTTTAACATTTCAGTACATACATTCATGGTTCCCAGATGATGCATCACTCTGACCTTGGTAAATCCTCTGACTTTATTGCGACCATGACCATGAGGGTAACACTTAGTGTTTTATTGAACGGTTTCTGACTGGATGGCACTGGAATTTGGAATGTCTTCGTGGTCCTTAAAGGATGAACTTGAAATATGTTGATACCATGACCGTGAGCTTTTTTATTTTCTAAATGTAAAACTAACATTCCCATTTCTCCCTGCTGGACTTTGTGTTTAATGCAATTTTATAAAACGTAACTAAGAGGAAGGCCTCCTCACCCAAGACGATACTCGGGGGGGTTTTTAGACTTGATTTGCACCTTCCGACTGGAGGTCGCTCGGTGCCGATTATCTGCCCAAATAGTCCTGAAGTGTTCAGGGTTTACAAAGTAATCTTAATGCTGTTGCCTGCTCGTACAGCTATAGCTAAAAACAAAAATACTTTTCCAACTTACCTCCAGCCTGCGCTTAAAATTATATTTGCCTCCTCAGCCATGACCACATCCATAGTTTTTTATTTTTCTCGCTGCAAAACTCCATATATGTTCCTCTTTTAAAGTCACGTTTAATTACGCAACGGGTCCACACTCCAGTTCAGAATGTGGCAGAAATGCTGCTAAAAGTTGTTTACCAACCGCCATTTAAAAAAAAAACTGAAGCCTGAACATGCTGATCTAAGAAAGTGACCAGGGTAACCATAAGACCTGCTTCACATGTTAGCATGCTCATGTAAAGCAGGTATAAATGCTCCACTGTGTACAAGTGCAACTTCAGAAAGCTGATAGCATGGCTGTAGACTCTTAAGTGCTCTGGTTAGAAAATTCAAAGTACATAAAATATGCAAATCAATTTAACCACATCTCAAGTTTATCCTCTCTGGTCTTTGGTGCAGTATATGTGCAAATTATATCCAGCGACTGAACAACATAATGTGGTGTTACTCCTCATGGATGGCTACTAGACACAACCTGCAGTCTTGGTTTTTACTTGCTATTACTCTTTACTGCTTAAAGTAAAGTGGATGAAAACAAATTGGCAATGCTGCTTTTTAACTGTAGCAGTTTTTTTTTTTAATATGGCTTTTCTAACGCTTATTATAACATAACCCTCCTTTTGGCCATGTGGAGTTCTCTGTGATAAATTCTATACTGTTGCATATACCTGTAAATGTAAGCCATTCATATTAGTAGTTATACAGTGTATGTGATGGAAGTGCTTGAAGAAGATTGAGTGGCCATTTTTAAACCTAAGCCTTGTCAACCTCCTCCTTGAGATTTGGTAACATAGCAACAGCAACTGTGGACGCTTGGCATTTATCGCACACAGATTGATCATTCAAATGAGGAGCAGAGAGTTATGAAACCAATTCATTGAAATGTGTTTTTTTAATGTTAAATATTTATAGTTTAACTGGATTCCATATTCTGGTTATTTTCCCTTTTATCAGTCTCATTGGCAACAAAGTGTTTCCGGTATTTGCTAATTAAGGAACGCAGCCTGCTTCATTAAGAAACGAGTTCCACATTATACCGAATTCCATGTGTTTGGCAGTATATGAAACAACATGCGAACCGGAATCATGATCACTAAATTATTTCTCAATTGACAATTTTAAGCCCTAAACATGTATTTATCCTTTCTTTTTTTTGGGCTGAATGTAAAACTCGACTTGAAACTGGATTTAACATGCAGGACACTAAAGTACCTTTTAAAGCCAGAATATTGCTTGTGACGCTGCTGATCTCAAAATGTCACATTAAATCAATCTCAGTGCTAGCGGCTGCCATGTAGAGTCTTATTGAATGTGTGATGTACAGTATGTGCAAGGCACGGGCTATGTGTTCGTACAGCGCTCTCCTCAACAGTTAAGGCGTTTTGTCTCCGAAAGCAGCTACAGTAAATGAAACAGTTATGTATTTTTAGTTTCCCCATAATTTAAACATTTTGTGGTTGTTGTAGTGCGGTTGCTGTTAAAAAATGTCTGCACTTTTCTCTTTTTTTAGGGGGGGGGGGGCAGGATACATGCCGACTTATTAATTACAAAATATATTTTACACTGACCAGGTTTTCAGCCTAATAGTTAGTCAGAACAGTTTAAACAGAGTCCAGTTTTATGTTTGATTCTTTGTTGTTAAAGTGTGGGTTTAACTGTACAGGTGAATGTTTGCACTTGATACCACCGGTTTTACATTGACCCTCAGTGAGGACGGTCAGTTTAAATAGTGATGTATGTTAGCAATATGTATGTATGGATGGATCCAGAGCTTATTCTATCTAACAGGCTACGCTACTAGGTGGGCTGTGTGCTCATCATTGAAAAGTAAATAATAGCTTTCTGACTCCTCACTAGTTTCAGTCCCAGGACTGTTCACTTATTCAGTTTCCCCATTATGATTCACAAATGTCCCTTGTGTTTGGGATATAATTGTAAGGCTGCAGAGTACATGACAACAGCATTAGTCTGCTGCCTGCAGAATGGTATTCTGTCCATGACAACAAGGACATACTTTTGTTTGGCTTTTTGGTGGAGAGGGCTGTACGCCACCACCACCCTGCTGACGCTGAAATGGACATTTTGTCTTTGTGTATTTAGCAGTAAAACTGCTTGGCAGAGACAAGGGCAATTGTCCCATAGAACAGCAGCAACAATTGTCTGTATGTTTGCCTATACATGTGTTCATGCTCCATCAGCCTCCAGATGCAAACTGTGTGGCTCAAATGTGTGTTCTGTCTGGGATTTGGGGAAATCGGGACTGAAAAGGCACCAGCTGACATTTGAAACGCGGTGAATGTCAGTTATTCATACTTGCATTTGACATATGGACGAGGGGGACCGAGGGTTTGCTCAAACAAATAACAAGCAAATATTGACACTAGGCCGACTGTGTTCTTCATAATTTAAACTTTAGCGTGGCCCAGTTTCTGCTCCATCACTGTGATGTGCTTTTGCCCTACATTTTCCTCATTAGCAAAAAAAGTGCTGGTTGAGGTTTGTTGACACTTTGCAAAACATGACCAACAGCTGTTCCTTATCTAATGCACCGTGTTTGTGTGTTTGTGTATGTGTGTTTTGCGTGTACCTTTTTTCCACATCTTCCTTAATCCATGGTGGTCTCCTATTTGTTATTCAAAGTTATGCTTTGTGCAGCATTACACCATTCGACTGTCAGTTTGCATCATATCACATTAAGTATTCATGGAGTGTTTTTTCCACCACTGTAGATGTTGCTCAAAGCTGCTACGTCACAGCCTGCTGATCCAACTACTGTATGCTTGAAATGAGCACAGTGAGTAGGAGCCAAATTACATTGCAAAGCACTGCTTCGCTCAAGCCCATGTAATGTCTAAGCTTGACTGTTGACCTGTAGCAAATTCCTTTTTGTTGTAGCACAGAAGGCCACAGTAAATGGTTTTTAGATGGTTGGGCAGTGAGTCTTGATCTCCCCGTAATGAGATAAGGATGAATTCAGTCATGTACTGTAGCACGACTAATTTGTGCAACTTTGTCATCTCTGCACTCATCCTCAGTCTTCAGCCCCCAGCACCCTCTTGCATCTTTATAGAGCATTGCTCAGGGATACTAGTGACTCCCATTATACAAAATTACACTCACAATCTGAGCATCGATTTTTTTTAAAAGCATGATTCAATTTCAAAAGATTAAATCATTTCTCAATGATCAAACCCTCTTCTGTATCTAAATCTGTAGCCAAGAAATTCGGATTCAGTGATGTTATTTTGGCTAGAAATACATTTTTAAGCTCAGGGTAGATTCTGCTCGGTGAGCTTGTGGTCACTCCCTCAGAGATCCTCTGTGTACAGTAGTTACAGTGGGGGATGGGTTGAGTGGGGGTTGATGCTGCACTGTACACCCTCAGCACCAGAGCGGCAGAGGGAAGAGTAGCTCATCCAGGAGAAAAGGCTCTGCAGTCCCATAATGAGGCCAAATGTTAGCGTTATATCATCATTTTGTGATTATGTAAACCATGCATTAACATTGTTGAAATTTTAAATTGGGTGACAACAGAAGACATATCGGAGGAACCTTTTTCCAAGCCCACCACACTTACACTAGTATTTAGAATTTCCTTGACTCCCTGCTGTCCAACATGGAGAGAGTTAAATCATATATTTGTATTAAGCTGGCATGAGCAAATTACGTGTCTTTCGTCAGGTAAAAACCTTTAACCACATTTATGGATGTTATTTCGACATGTTATGTGCAACATGAAAAGCAGAGAAGTGGGCGAGGTTGTTGAAGTAAAATATGCTACATGGCTTGCTGTTTGAGCTTTATAGAACATAACATTTTTGGGGTTAGATATGCATTGATGGAACATAAATCTAGAGCATTATGAACATTCATTTTATGTGTGCCGCTATTGGAATACAGGAGGGTTTGAGCGCTGTAGAGCTTGTTGAATACATTAAGGAGCATTAATCAATTCACTTCTATTTTCAAACTATCTATGATTTAGTGGTTTGCTGCTGAAAGAGCACTGTGAATTTGATCATTTGGGGATTCTGGTTGGCGTCTTTCAGCGACCGCCAATTAGTCTACTGCCTACTGCAATATAGTGTCACATAAAGCTTTATTTAATTAAAGACATTTTAATGAGTATGCACTGTGCTATAAAATTTTACTGCTTCGCTGCAAAAATGATAAAGGGTTACTCATTGCCCAGTGATGGTGTGCAGGGTTTGATAAGAGAAAATGTGAGTTTTGTCTATACTACCAACCAATAAAGTTCAAGATCTCAGCAGTAAGCAGAAAAGAGGTTTATTTCATGCATAATGTTCAGTTTACAGCAGAGTACAGCGTAGGTTAATGTTAGGATTTACGAAGGTTAAGCTGTGGGATTTCTTTGGAAGGATGTCACACTATCCAAACATTCCCTCTCTTCCAGTCTCCTACTCTACTCTCATTGGCCAGGGATGTAGGTCAGAGGAAGGCTAAGGCAGATTGGGAAGAGCAGTTGTTCTCCGTGCACATACATGAAATGACCTGAAAAAATGTTCATGGTCAAGGTTCGTGGCTGATGCTTAACTTGAATAATTTATTGAGGTACAGGCCCAAATGTCGACGAGCACATCACTTATAAATGTTTAGAAAGGAAGTGCTGAAATTTGTCGAACATTGCAGCCCCAGTGGACACGATTCTAAACCATATGTGCTTATAAACACTAGTGAAGACCCAATAAAGTACTGAAATGTTAATCTCTCCTCAAATCTAATTGAATTATCCTGAATTTATAAGGTGTTATTTTAATTGACTTACCGTTGGACTTCATTCTTTTAATGATGTTTAAAGCAGAATATTAGGTTTTGATGAGCTATAACTTGAACCAAAACTAAATATTATTAAGATTTAAACTGTGATAGTTAATATGAATACTTCCTTGTCCAAGAGGAGTTCCTCCCCTGTTAGGTTTCCTACATGAAAAACCTTGACTGCATGGATAATCACATAGCCCTCTCTGTTAGTTCACCCATGGCCAAGCCCACATCAGACCGCAAAAGAGAATTGAACACAATTATTAATGCTGCATTTGATAAAAGAAGTATTGGCTTTGAATTTCATATTTGATATCGGCCCAAAGCAATGAAAATGTATGTGATTTGATTTTATTCATTTCAGCAAAGCTGGAGATGTTATTTTTCATTTCATACCTCTGTTCGAATTAGGCTTCAACTGTAAACTACCTGAAGGCAAGTCACAATATGTATTTGGAGTAAAAAAAAAAAAAGACAGCAAGGGATGGAAATAGAAATGTTCTTGAATCATCGTTCCCTAATAAAGACTTGGATGATTGACATGCTAAGTGACTAACTCTCTCTGTCAAAGAGTAAAGCTAAGAAAAAAAGAAATCTACAACAATTCTGGATAAAGGACTAAATATTCTAATGAGGCTCAGTGTCATGTTGTCAATGCAGTTTGGCCTGTAGGCGTTCATTCGCCCCATGTTTGCAATGGCTGATTTCCAGCCTCATTAACCTGATAATCTTTGTCCTGAATTTCTTTGCATTTGTCTACGATAAGCCCGATGGCACAAAGTACTGTTCTCCTCCTTTTCTTTGTCTTTTCCCATTCTCAATTTATACCTCTATATCCTGCGCTTATTATTGTATCTGGGGGCTATCTGATCACTGCATATCAAACCAGATATGTGTAGCAGCAGCTCAGTGGTGGCCTAATTCCCTCTTCAGCATAACTAATTGGTAAAAGTTGCATTTAATTGGAAATAGACCTGTAACACCGCTGTGTTATTTCTGCATCTAAAGTGCACGACAGATGGGATCTGTAGTTAAGTGTGGGGCTTGAAATGTAGTTACTTGTGGGTATTTTTTTTTTTATTCCATTTATCATGCATTTTAACTGTGGCCATTCAATCTTTTTATAAACTCATTTATTTTGTAGAGCTTGCATGACAGCTACGCACACTATTAATATTTCATCCGTAGCACATGCATGCAGCTTGCTCCTCTGAATTTAAGTTGCCTCTCCTAAAACGAGGCTCGTGCAGAGAGGCTCTTTTCATCAGCCTCTGCAGCACACTGTGCTATGTCAGTTGGTATGCCAAGTGTTAATATTGCCTCAAAGTCATGGTTTACAGTATGACACATTTTAAATGCCCTAAACAGAATTCCTGAAGAGTAGTTTGATGTCATGCCGCTGCTCTGTCAAACGAAAGTGGATGACCTACTTTTCTCCCCCTGCCTCTGAAATATTTCAGAAATGGGATTGGATAGCTTCAGCTGAAGTCCTGTGCACTAACCCAGAAACAGACTCGCAGTGCAGCTATAGGCAAGGCTGTGTTTCACCACTTTGCCCCCTCGCCTTTATGTTTGGCTGTTGAAAAGTGGGTGGGAATTTGTGGGGAAGCAGAGCGAGGGCATTTGAACAGATGACAGCCTCTATATGAATTCACTGCGAGTTTAGGAAGAAGACGTGCTGTAAGTAGGCCTTCACTATAATTTGTAGATAACCAATTCAGTGCATTGGCTAATTCAATTTGTGATATTCATTTTTGTTAAGACTTTTATAATTTTCAATGCTACTTATTCACGTGTTTGACATAGCTTTTTGACAGACCTCTCTCTCTGTGGTATGTTTATTCATGGGTGGTTTGATCCAGGATTTTTCCTGTCTTTTATAAGTTAGTAGAAATATACATTCGGGATATTGTTCCCTCTCTCATGTATGATCCAGTTCAGTAGACAGATGTTACCTCTGACCTCTTTAGCGCTTCATTTAATGCATGTCGTTATTTTGGATTGGTTATTTTGACCCTGCGGCAGTAAGCAGACATTGCATATTGTTGGGTTAATGCATGTTTAACGAAGCCCTATGCAGCGCACCACACTATCTTTCAAACAGCTGTGACTATAGGATGCCACCCTTTCATCAGCAGTGCATATCAGATTGTCCTCAGCCTTGTATACGTGATATAGGATGTTTTGGTATTGAGTTGACTTGCTAATCTGTGAAACATTACTTAGTGGAGTGTGATTTGCTTTTGCTTGAATTCCAGATCCATGATATTCTATAGGTACTTTGACACTGTCAAATACCAGCCTTGACTGGCTGTTTCTTTTTAATGTTAAAACATGCAGTCACTCCCAACTCTGTAGGTGCTTTAGTTGCTTGGCAACAGGAGGATGGAGTGCATGTATTTACTGTCGAAGTAAAAACCTGCGGTGAAAGCTGATCATGTGTGTTTTAGCAGCACAGGGTTGCTTGCAGCCAAGCGTTGTTAAGATGAAGTAGAACTGCAAAGACAAGCCAGAGTGTATGGATAAGACACAATCGTATGAAATGCCAGGTTCTTTCCAAATGTTTTTGCTTCAGTATAACAAATTAATTTGGGCCCTTGGGCACTTGTGATAGCTTGTGTTGTAAATCATTTAAGTTTCTGTGATGCTGCTGCCGGGTTTAGCACCAAACCTTGATTCGGACTAAAATAAAAAATATATGAAGCTCAAAATGGGTATGTTCCGTTTGCTTTTGTTTAAATGACAACAGCACATTTAATTTATTTTCATTTCTTACCTCAGGGTTCGAGAGCATTCTTGATGGTCTTTTCGGTCCAGAGCTGGTAGAAGACCTAAAATTATTTAAGGGTAAGTATCTCCGACCACTAATATTCATCATGCCATGAACATACAAATGTATGAATGCCAAGAATGAGACATTTGTGAGTGCAATGTGGTATGTGTTCATTTTGACAATGCTGCTGCATTGTACCATCTGGTACCCCTCTACATCGACATTACAAGACAGCCCCTCTGGCTGCAGAAGAGAAGATGTCTTGTGTTCTCACAAAGTTGGTGTTTTAGATGGCGTGGGGCCAGTGTTAAAGTCTACAATGCATGATGTTAATGAGACAATAGTGGGCATTATTTACTTTTTTTCAATACATTTCAGTAAGAGGGCTGTCAAAGTCTGACCTTATACAGTAGATGGTTAGGCAGTGTACTGAAAACACTTAAGTAAAAGTCTTGCTCATTCTGTCAGTTTCTTTTAAACAAATTTAAAAAAAACATTACGGTCTGCTCATTAATTCCATTCATGTATTTCTCCTATTAATTTGGTCTTGAAGAATATTAGATTCAAACTGAATATCGGACCCTGCATGTTTTTATGAGCTATATTCGTAGCTTTACAGTGTGGTTGTACGGTATGGAAGGGGAGGGTATTTTTAAAGAAAATAATATATAGTATATCCACGTCAGTGCCTTGGAAGAATGTTATACACATCACAAACTAATAAAAGATGTCAATCATGTGTTTTGTTTCTACAGACTTGGAGCCAGTAGCAGTATCTGACTGGTCGTTTGATGAAAATTGTGCGTTCTGCTGTTTGAGACGAGACAAAGTAAAGGTAAGATTTCTTTTTTTCTTTATTTAGCTTTCTCAATAAATTCTATTCTGTTACTACAATCTCGTAACTGTGGTGAAAGAGCATAGGACATTAATTACCTTTTTTAAGTGAAGGGAAATCAGTCAACTGAATAAACAAACGTCTTATGTCCTGTGCAATCTACATGTATTCTGTTCTCCGAATACTACTGGCTGACCATTGACATGGACTTTGTGAAAACAACTGACTTAACAGATTTGTCATTTGACAGGAGCACTTAATTGGCTTAAGCAAGGAGGAGCTTGAAGATACACCCAAACCTCTCCTTGCGAAAGATCAGACCTCAGTCAGCAGACTAGAGAAACAAGCAGAGGAATTTCTCAATGCAGTCCTCTACAGAAAAGGTGAGTTAAAACACGGTAATCTGACACTGGAGCTCAGATCGAGAGAATCTGTGACTGTTTACTTAAGATCACTAATAGCTGTTAAGCAATGCAGTCAAAACCGATTTTCTTTGTGTTCTTTCCCTTTCAGATGTGCCAAATTTCTCGGACCCACACATTCCAGTAGTTGCTCGAGAGATCCTTCAGAGAATGATCCGACAGTTTGCTGCCGAATATACCTCAAAAACCGGCCCCCCTCAGGACAGTGGCTCAGACTCTCAGCCTTGCTCTGACCAAAGCCTGCCGACCACTCCTTCGCTCAGAGGGGCTCCTCCTTCTGCCAGCCCTGCTCCCAGCGGGGCTGGGCCCGCGCACAACCTGAACCCCGTCCTTAGCAAGCTCCTCATGGCTGACCAGGATGCTCCTCTTGACCTCACCATCAAGAAGACCCCTTCTGAGCCCACTGAACAAGGTAGTGTGAAGTTAAACTTTTCCCCAACAGAGCAGCGCATTCAGGCGATGGGCCAGTCTGAACATAATGTTAAATCTAAATACATTTTTTTCTTGCCTTTTTTCCAGACGGAGTCCTGGACCTATCCATCAAAAAGAGTCGCGGAAGCCTGCCTGCCCGAAGTCCATGCCTTTCTCCATCTCCAACCATGCTCAAGGGGTAAGATAACATACTTTCTCTTTCTCTTTAGTCTTCACACCCAGTAATGTTTTTGAGTATATTAGAGCATGTAGTTCAGAATTTACTGGATATGTTCTACTGGTCATGTGCAGTAGTATCACTGCATGGTCAGAAGCTGAGTCCTACATTTTCAGTCCTGAAGTTGGAGATTACTCAGCCACCTGGTTGCTTGATGAAAATGAACAACAACAAACAGGGTAGTGCTAACAGGAATGTTTTTTTGCCACAAAGAAAAAGGTAAAAGTTTTTACCTACTGCAACATCTTCCATTTGCTTCTGCTGCTCGGGTTTGGTTTTAAACCTCATTCCAGAGCACCATAGAGGATGCAGTTTGCACCGTGCTCTCACTCAGAATGCTTTATCCGGCAGACTTAAAAGTTCATGCAACTGCCTGTTCCCGATTTGTTGTCTGACAGTTCACTGGCATTACCAGTTAGAGCTAGAGTTTGAGCTATTGTGGCTTAAAAGGATTCAGTTAGTTTTGGACTTTTTTTTTAGTTTTTTGTTCATTAATGTCTGGCAAAGCATCTGCTGGCTAATGGTGATTCACTGCAGGACTTGCAGCCTTGCTAATATTCTTGCATCTATATGCAAGGTGAGTAACGACCTTTGTCAAAAAAGAAAATTAGCAAAAATTCCTTGAGGACTAAAAAACCTTGCACAATAGCAGTAGAGTAGATTTGCTTTTGTGATTTAACACCCCCCTAGCAGAGGTGTTAAATTCATTAATTTGCATTTGCATGCCATGTTTCTCTTTTAAGGAAAGATTGCATTCATTTGGTTTAGTATCTAAGTGTATGCATTGCCTGTACATCACACATGATTCCAACAGACATATTCCCACATGATTTTCTAGAGCATTGTCAGATAAACATTTCCTCATAATTCCACTCATTCGAATCAGAGGGCTCCCTCCAATTTGAATTGTTTTCTGTGTCAACAAATTGCCTTTCTAATTCTATTTAATCAAATCAAACATTGTATCTTAAGCTAGAGTTATTATTATTTTATATTGGACTGGACATGCCCTAAAACAAAATATAATGTTAGGGAATAATTAAGCATCAACATAGCTGAACTTTTCACTTTACTTTTTAATACTTATACAACATGCACATTCTCTTCAGTTTGATTAAAAATGGATAGTATCTATTTAAAAACCCTCTGTGGTCAATGTCTATGGAAGAATGAACCTCAAATTAGTTATTTAGTTTCTTATAGGAGCTGGGATATAAATATGAAATAATAGCTGGATCTCAGCCAATTTGAGTATGCTGTGGAAACTTCTGTTAGAGAATTAGGTTTTGAGTTTGATACACAAACCTGCTGGCTAACTCTTTTATTGCTGTGCTTGTTTAGTGGTAACGTCACGCACAAAATGCCGAGAGCTTTATTTGCATTAGTTATTTTGTGTGGCACATTTATTATGCCCTGTTAAATAGCTAAATACCAAGCTGCCTTACTGCAATAACTAGTGTTCCCTCCTTTTGGCTGTGCCCTTTGAGCCACAAGAATTCTAAGACGGTTAAGTACTCCTTTTTCTTTGCTTTATTTTTCATTGTTTCTTTGCCCTTTCCTTTTGTAACTTTTTTTTTCTTATGTTGATGCAAAATTTGTACACAATCTTTAAAGCAAGCAAATAAAAGATTGTCAAACTTGAGCCTTTTTTTTTGTTCTTAAAAGTCACACACACAAACGCAGTCATTCTAAAAAATAGTGATGTTACCAAAGCAAGATCATATAATAAAGGAGTGGCCAACATCCTCCCCACCCAAACCCATCCTCCTTTTTTAAAATACAAAGGCACTGTGCAAGCTCTGCTTACACCCAGTTTCCTTCCATCCAATCAGGCGATCCTTGAGAGCGGACGGACAGGTCGGGCTGTTTATGAAGAGCCTACAGGATGGGAGGAGGAGGGAGAATATCGGCCACTCCATCCGTTATAAACCTTCCTCGTCTCTCGCATACTCGCTGCACATCAAAGAGGAGGCCGATCTGGAGAGCGACCCAGATTCCCCTCTCGGCCATAACCACAGTTCCAGACCCACTGACCTTTTCAGAAATGGATCTACTCATTTTGGGGCTCTCCTCAAACTCAAAACCAACAGTGAGACTGCGGACCACTTTCAAGACCTCCCCAGGTTACTGGAAGCTGCTGGACTTTTGACCAAGTCACTTACTTGTGAGAAAGGAAACCTCCAGGAGGCCTTTATGGACCACAGCCTCTCCCTTTCTCATTCATCATCTTACGACCTTAAGATTCCCCAGGTGCGAGTTTTGGCTGCAGGGTCAGACCCGTCATGGGATTCCTTGTCCACCGAGTATTCAGCTTCATTTTGTGAGAATGGTGTGGGAAAGAAGCTGCACTCCATTGTACCCAGGCAGATCCAGAAAAAGAGCAGCAGAGGTGTTATTAACTCAGGTTCGGAGAAGGAATATTGGCCTTACATCACTGACCGCCAAGCCTTGGGGGGAAACTATCCTCTGGATTCAGAGGCAGACCTAGGTAACAAACAGCCAAGAAAGAAACGCGGGCGATATCGGCAGTACAACACTGACCTGCTGGAAGAGGCTATTGTGGTGGTGATGGGTGGGAAAATGAGCGTGTCCAAAGCCCAATCTATCTATGGTATTCCACACAGCACCCTGGAATACAAAGTTAAAGAGCGACTGGGGACCCTGAAGCATCCCCCAAAAAAGAAACTGAAGCTGTTAAGCCAGCTAGAGGAGCAGGGCAGTTCATGTGACCCAGAGAGGAAAGAACAGCAAATCCCAGAGCAACTTGTTTCTGAGAAAGGAGAGGGTACATCTGAAGAGAATGGGAATGATTCACTCGATGGAAGCTTCTCATCAAATGAGTGATATCTGTGGAATCCCTATAATGATATGGTTTTTAACAGAAATGTTGTATTTGCTGGGCAGTGGTAGGAGCTGACTTGTTTTTCCCCATAAAACCTTAACATTTGTGTACATTTTCAACCAAATTACTCATATTTATTATTTACTTATGTAATCTTACCTTTCACTGGTCATTTATACATCAATATGTTTATGTATGGCCATCTATCTACCTGCCCTACATATTGTGCTTGGAAGATGCACTTAAATACGTGTTTGTCAAGAATTGTAATGTACCACAGTACATTGTTAACTAATGATTATTTATTTGGGTTATATTTAGAAATTGTCATGCCTGTCTATACAAATGTATTCTTTACATACAGAGCCAAACTGATTCATTCTTATGGAGGTGGCGCCCCTCGGTGTCCTCTCTCAGTACTGTTCAGATCACATGGTCATACGTAAATTATATTGAGAAAATAAGCCTGGCAAATTTATGTAAAAGGCTATTTAAAATTTCTTATTTTTAAAGTGTTTATGGTTGACAGTGAAAGTCTGTCACTGTTTTGCTAATACCAAGGACTGCAATGGAGAAAGATTATTATGACTCCAAATGGTCATCAATTCTAAACACTATTCCAAATATGTGTCCGTCAGAGTAGCATGGTGTGTTGTCCAGAATTTCACTCTCCTTTTTAAGCCTATATTTATGAGCATGTCAGGTTTGTTTTCTAGTATGTTTTGCTGTAATATATGAATGGTAATAGTTTTGTCATTGCCTTCACTGCTCTCAGGATATACAGGAAGTTCAGATTGGGAATGCAATACTTTTCAGTCAAAGAAAATGTGTCCACTAGATCTTAAGTTACTGTAGACATAAATACAGTGTACCTCAGCTACATGCTTAACTAAACCATTGCCTCATTTAAGTCCCCTCTGACAGGGAAAGGATAGCGTACCAGTAGAACCCTGTTGAGGGAGCATTTCAGGACGTCTCACCGACTGTGTGTGTGACTCTCAGATGTCTTCACAATCTACCTTAACTAGTTCTCAGTAGCATTTCAGTGCCAGTGGAAGCCTTCAGAACATTTCAGGTCTATGTGTTTCAGGGCTCCGCTTATATCTGATTTCAGGTTCTATCTCTGTCTTTCTCCAAGACATGAGAAAGGCAGATTTTTATTTTTAGTATATCAATACATATGTACACTGAATCGCAGTCCACACACACACACATCGTGCTTTCCCATGGCACGTGATAAAGAATTATCTCTTCAGGTAAACTATCAACACTTGCCTGGTTTGTGAGGACGATACTCCGTCGTAGTGATCATCATTCACAGTCACATATAGTGCATTAGCTTAACTCTTGGCAGCAGATAACTTCTAACTCTCTAAAATACATTCAGGTATTTTTTGAAAATGTTACCTTCAGGTTAAAAAAAAGTAATGTAATTTTTCAAAGTTCTTAGCCTCCATAAAGTTTTATGGTAAGCATTTTTCGAGCAATATAAGCATTCAGTGCTTAAAGTGCTAGCCGACTCATTTCACATTAAGCTATTTCTCAATTCAATGACATGATATTTCCCCGTGGAGAGTAAAATATTATTATACATTTTTTGTAAATTTATTTGTTACGTATTTACTTATTTTTTCTGAAGTTCCGAAGTAAAAAAAACTTGGGGTGCGGAAAAACGATTCCCTGCCTTTAAACATTTGTTGATGGTTGATGCCGTGTCCTTAACATTAATACTATACAGATGGTTTGGTCGTGGTGATATTACTATCCAAAAAAGGTTAAGGTTAAACGTTTGTGGCTTGTAGCCATTAAATGCCATTTTCACGGAATGAATTGTTTGCCCGGTGGGTGCCGCAGAGGGAACTACATGTTTTACCTCTAACTTGTTCATTATTTTTACTCTATCGGGACACCTCATTGTGCATTATCATCTATACCTCAGGACATTCCAAAATATGAGACCATAAGCATTATTGTTTTACCAGGTTGATACAAAGCTCTAGTACATCTTAGTATTTATCTTTGTGGAATTTTTTAGCCTTAGATGTACTCAATGTTGCATAGATGAACATAGATGTTTTTTTGAATGAAATAATTCACCAACTACTTGCAGTTAACACAGATATAAGCTAAATATGACATACAATTGTGCGTTTCTTAAGCAGTTTGAGGTGAGAGTTGGTGTAAGCAGTAAAATTTAGTTCAGAGTTAAAAGGCTTGTAACTATATCTTAGATGTTAAACTTCTGACTAAAACGACAGGCTTCTTTTATTTTTTTGCCACTTCTTTGATTAATGCAGGTATTCTTTATTTGTTACAATATCTTATGCATCTCCCCTCCCTCCATTGTTAAAGTCTTTGTAAACGATTAACCTACGTGATCATTTTTTAAGCAATTAATTCACATCTACGTGTCCGGTTATCGAGACGCTGTTAACATCATTATTTATTGCTGCATTGACAATCATCCAGCATAATTCAAATATCCAATCATTTTCTCGTGAAGTGTATTATAATGGATATATTATAGACACACAAGCGCTTTTGGTTAATTGACACAATGTATTTCATGCTTTTTCGTTCTATCGTAGCGGATCAAATGGCCAACTACCTCATCGCAAAAACCCATATCACAGTCTACTGTTATCATAGCTGTTTTATGTAGCAATGTGTCTTGTACACAGAACAGACTACTTTATTTTAATGGTTCATAGCTCACTGAAAGATTTCTAATATATGTAAATTGTTAGTGTATCCTCGTAGTTAGTTGCTCCCTGATCTATTCAATGCTTTCTTTTTTGGGGGGATAGAGCAATGTGGGCTCATTGTTACTTGAACTGTGGTGACAAAGTGTTTTTTGATGGTGTCCTGCTTTTAGAGAAACCTTTTTGTCTGATTGTTTTTGTTAAATGCAGTATTTATTAATCAATATTTATTATTAATGGATTTAGCAGAATTTAAGTAACATGAATGTAAATGGCTTTAATAAAACAAAGTAATTCTTATACGTATTTATAGGCATAAATATATTATACTTAAGAGATATATTTGACTGTCTTATGTTGTAGTTGTTAAGGGATAACATTTAAGATTTTCCTACTTTATTCCAACAAAAGTTAGGTAAATATAATATATGAAGACAAACATTTTAAGTTGATTTCAAATGGTTTAGCTCTTCAAATGACTAAAATCCCTTAATTCTATGAACAATTTTTTTACATTTGATTTAACATTTACATAGTTTTAAGGTTTGACAATTGGTGTAGTTTGCATGATTGGACTAGGTACCAGTGGGATGTTTGTTGTATATGGTAAAGTTCTTTGAGGATGTATTGGTGTGTTTACTGTCAAGTCAACAATGTATCAAGTAGATTAACTGTTGTGTGGTTGTATAATATTGTGGAATTTGGTTGTAATTTGGTTTGGTTCTGCTTGTTAGTTTATTTTATTACTCTGGAAGAAAAAGGCCTTTACTTTGTGTCAGGTCCTTAACTGCGATGCTAAGCAAAACAGTGAAAACCCTCAGGAATGAAACCCTTACCTTTTGTTTTTCAGGTATTCCAGTTTACTTCTTAGACTTTACAAGCAGGAATGGGAAGTGATTGAACTTAGCAAAAAAATTGTCAGGTTCCATTTGCAGCAAATGCTATTTTTTTAGTCTCTAAAATTTATTTTTAATCTGTGATAGTTACTTTTGAGATTTTGACATGCTCTACAAATCAAGTTTGTGTTTTACAGCCAACAAAACCTTAGTAAACATTTTCACAGATTAATTTGTATTACTTTGTTGCATGATGAATGTTGACATAAACTCAGTTCAGGTAAGGTGTCGACGACCAGGTTGTTAAATCAACAAGTGTGTTTTTACAGTTAAATTTCTCAAACAGCACACATTTGATTAAAACACAATTTAAAGTTGCATTAAAACACCATTTCTGAAGCTCATAACAAAGTCCTCATATTTTTTATATGTTACTCTACATGCATTTCATCATTCATGCCTCGACCTTTAGGTTGTATTGTTGCATTCGGGATTTAAAGATGAACACTACAATGTTTTCTTTCTATATTTTTGACTACCCATCTAGTACTTACACCAAAACATTTCAATACAGAAAAAATATCTGTATTCAGGTTTCCTGCAGGTTACCTGTCTGATCTGTGAAATGTCACCAAACCACTTTGC
Organism: Platichthys flesus; assembly: GCF_949316205.1. Lineage (NCBI taxonomy): Eukaryota > Metazoa > Chordata > Actinopteri > Pleuronectiformes > Pleuronectidae > Platichthys > Platichthys flesus. The sequence continues at coordinate 11,093,513 of NC_084956.1, forward strand.
TATATAGCTGAAAACTACCATAGAGGCTATGTAGCTAGCCTAGCATGAGATATTGTATCGTTCCTGCTAGAGCTCAAACTGGTGTTCGCAACAAATTTCAAGTTACAAAAAGATTGGTGGTTCATTCGTTTCAGATTTTTTCAAATGATTATTATTTTCATTATGTTCAAATTGCTAGCACCTCTTGCTCTTCAAAGCCATCTCTCTTTCATTACTGAATATGGCCTTGTCACATGTCATCTCAGGAATCCAGATGTGGTTTTATTTGTCAGTTCATTTTCTTGTGAAAAGACCACAGCGTACCTTGGGAATGACTCGTTTTCACAGAGTCAACTTTTCAGAATCATAATATAATATATTTTGGCATAACGTGATGGTATAAATGCTCCTAACGAATCGGAGGATTTTGTAATAGCTCTACCTCACTGACACTTTAGCCATATACAGAAAGTGATAGGCTTAAGTGAACTAATTCTCTTGCATAGCCACAAAGAACCTCAGAAGGATAATTCATTTAGCATATGTTCAGTCATACTTGTTTATTTTACTTGTACATTTTTTTTGTTGAGCGCTTGTATCTAAATTTCATCCTTTAAACTAATCATTGAATACACAAACACTTAATATAAAAGATGTATTATATATTTGCCTGTGATGTATTTGCTTTCAAGTGATAAACATGTTTGACTTGTTTTCATCAAAGTGGGCCTCCATTACTAAATGTCTACTTGCATGTTAAAATGTTTCTCTATGTATACTGCAACAAAAAGCACCACTGTGCAAAGAATACAAATGTAATCGCTGTAACAATGTAATTGGTAAAGTTCACTGGACGAATGATTCACTTTTAAAATCACTTATTCTTCTAATAAATATGCAATGATTCAAATTGTTATGCATTTGTGATTTATTCTTCACAAGCATTTACCTCCACCACTATTTGACAGTTTTACAAGTCGGTAGCATGAACCAATCTTGCTGCATATTTATATCTCTTTTTTTTTTTTCCTCCCTCAGTGAATCCCCTGACTTGCGTGTTGCTAAGGCGAAGGATCTGCAGTCCACCGCCACACTGGAACAGTTTATGGCCAAGCTCTGCCCCCACCATCAGAGGCAGATGGTTGATGCCATAGGTTTTCTACAGACAGAGGTCAAAGCACTTGCATCCTCCAATACAATGCAAGCTTTTAACTCTCCCTCTGGGACACAGGGAAAAGCTTGTTCTGATGCTAAATTTGCCCTTGAGAAGTCGAGCCCTGAGCTAAAATATTCCTGTGATTCTACTCCCAAGTCAGAAGTCCAGAATATGTCCCACTCCATCCCAAGCAGTTATGCAATGAAGAAAGTTCCGGAGAACGCAGTGTCACTGAAAGCATCAATGACTGCTAGCCCTGCTTTGAATCTTTGCCGCCCTGGGGCAGGCAGTAACCGTAATTTGGTCAGTCCCGCCACTTATCCAGTAGACACAGACCGGCACGGTGATCATGCACCTCTTAAGATGAAAATCATGGCCAGCAATGTTGCTGATGGCAAGAAGTTGTCATGCGTGCTCAATACCTCTCTTTCATCTCATTCAGACACATCCGAGGATAGACAGGGAAACTCAAATTCATCCAGCAGAACAGAGAGTCACAGTGCTAGGCTCAGCTCCTCTGTGAAAAGACACAGTCAGACTAGTCACACACAACACGCTAGGCAAAGAGGGACTCTTGGGAGTGCTAAAGGAACACCAACCAAACTGTTTTCAGTCCACATGACCATTCCTTCAGGCTCTCCACGGACGGCCAGAAAAACCATCAGGGCATCTCCTGATTATCGAACAAGAGACTCTGCATGTAGAGGAATGGCTGACCCTGATCTTGGCCACTGTGACATTGTTTTTATTGACAAACCAATTACAGAGTGTTTTAAGGAACGGCAGCGAAAAATACTTCCTCGCCGCAATGCCAGGAAAAGCACCAGGGGACATTTGTACTCAGACGAAATCTGGGAGTTAAAAACTGTTCGTACATTGGCTGGGAGGGGCAACTGTCCTAATCCAATGCCTGATCTGATCACATTGGTGACCCCTAAACAAATCCTTTCAAAGCCTGAAGGTGTACCCCCAGTGGATATAACTTTTGTTGGAGCATGCAGCGAGAAAATAAATCAGCAGATGTCCACAGAGGAGTCGGTTGAGAGTGTGATACCGGGAACGGGAGATGTGGTGGAGGTAGCAGACAGTGAAGTAGACATTGTAGTTGAAACTAGTCAAACAGAGTCTCAGAGCAAGGGACAGTCTACTCCTCCATCTCCAGTACAGTCCCCAACAGAGAACAAAGACACAGATATGAACACGGATGTAGAAGAGAACACAACTGCAGATTCAGGGACAGTAACAGCAAGTGAAGAGAGTGTTGCTCAGGCTCCATCTGAACCAGAAAAAGATACTGAGCCTGAACCTCAAGAGGACATACCAGAGAGTACAGAGCAGATAGAGGAAAACGCATCAGCAGAACCATTAGAAAATACCAATATAGAGAAAGCTGAGACTGAGGTTTCATCAGATAAACTGTCAGATGGTGAACCTGCTTTACAGCAGGATATAGCCCCATCACCCACAAATCAAGTTGAGGCAGAGATGGAGGACAATGAAAGGGAGGAGATACAAGATGAACAACTTCAGGAACTTCAGCCAGAGGCACAGGAACCCAATGACAACTCTGAAGTAGAAGAAGAGGCCAGCCGCATAATTTCAACAGAGGAGCCAATTGGGAAAGAGCTAGAGATGGAAACATCTGGAACAGTTGGCAGTGCTTTGCCTTTAGAGACTACAGATGATAATAACTGTGACGTGTCCTCAAAGTCACTTGATTCGCTCTTGAAGGAATTACCCCCATGGCGTAGAAAAAAAGGATCAGTAATCTCTGTGCCGAAGCCTTTGAAACAAACCCAAACAGTGATTGTTGGGTATGTTAATGGTAGACCCGTATCGGCCTCTGACAGAAGTCTGAGACGTAGATCAATCAACAGCTCCTCACCTAACACAACCCCAGTGAAATCTGGTCAAAATGTAGCCAATAAAACCTCTGCTGGTTCAACTATTGATTCATCTGTTGAAAGCAAAAAATTTGAAAAACCTCTACCGGAAACTCACATTCCTGCAATTGAGAAGGTGACAGAACCGCTTTCCAACACGGCAACGAGCCCAAAATCTAAAGTTCCCTCAAAGACCAAACACGTCCAGAAACAAAAGAGAGTCCAACCAGACCAAGATAATTTGCCCGTCATCGCTGATCAGCCTGATGATTGTCCTCAGAGCACTGATTCCAAACGACAACTAAGATCAACCAGCCAGAAGCCGGCTGAAACCCCCGATGTCACATCCATCTCATCCCAAGAACCAATTGTTACCAATGCTCTTCAATCTCCACAACAGCTAACACCCCTTCCCCCTTTCACTCCACTTCCTGCTACTTCCTCTCTTCTAACTGGGCCATTTGCCCCTGCTGCCTCTGAACAGTCCCAACAGAACACTGCCCCAAAGACAACTTTGGAACTAAACACAGAACAATCTCCGTCAGTAGAGAACACCTCTGAAGAAACCCCCCAAAAGGAAGTAGAAAGTGGATTGCTTTCCAAACAGAAACTAAGGTCTGAAAAAGTTGTAGAGGACGAGAATACTAATGAGAATCAGCAACTGAGAAGTAAACGGGTTCTCCGAAAGGATACCGGAGCGGTTGATATTGGCCCGTCTCAGAAGCCTAATGCAGCATCTTTAGAAGACACGTCGACAAGTGAAGATGGATGCAATTCTTCTGAATTAGAAAAACCCACAAGAATGCCGTTAAGGAGTGAAAGCATTAAGGCTGAAATGTCCCAACAGCCTGTTGCTCAGCCGCCACCAGTGGAAAACAAGAAACCGTCTTTGAGATCACAGGCATTGGCTGCACCTTCTACCAGTGCTCTGCCTGTAGCTGGAAAGCAGAATGATGCTGTTTCCCCTGTCAGAACAATGCCAGAAAGAATATTTAAAACTCCAGTGAAGCCCACTGCAGTGACCGGTGCCTCTGATTTGCTGCACAGTTCAGGAATCCCGGTCATTGCAAGGCCTGACCCCCCAAAACACACTACTAACAAATTCTTTGAGACTCTGACAGGAGAAGATAACCAACAGTTAATTTCAAACTTAAACGTTAGGTATGATAAGATGCAAAAGGGTTGGGTGCAAATGGACAAAGAGAGTCAGCCAACAGCAAGATACAAAAACAAAGCAGACAGACAGGCAGCGATATGGAAAAGTAAACGCAGGGCCAGAAAACAAAAGTCTTCAGAGCACCAGAAATACTCTCCGGTCCAAATGCTTTTCATGAAAGGTTTTAATCTTACCAATATTTGTCGCTGGTTCCTTGAATCAACAGAGACAAAGTCCCTTGTCATTGTCAAGAAGGTGAATACACGACTTCCATCAGAAACTCAGCTGTTTTTTAACAGCTCAAGTTCTTCAGGAACTTCTCAGGGGGTATTTCCAAGCCTACAGGCAGAGCGCTTAAAGAAACATTTGAAAAAGTTTGCCATTGCCTCTCCCGTAAAGAACAACCCCAAAAGTATGAAATTGCTCGCTAAAGCATTGGAACAAGAGGCTAATGCAGTCAGAGGGAGAGAGAAGAGAGAACCTCCCAGTATTAATCCGACTTTTACAAAGGCACACTCCTCTGCTGAAGCCTGTGTACAGATCGGTGAACTCCAGAAATCCTCTGGTAAATCAAAGAATCCAGCTAGTGCAAGGATCTTGAGGAAATATTCTAATATCCGAGGGAAGCTGCAGGTTCAACAAACCAACGTTGGACTGAAAAAGGCTGCAAAGACCCTTAAAACCAACAATATGAAAAAACTAGCCAGGTCAAATTCGGTTGCAAAGTCAAGCCTGAAACCATCTCTGAAAGCCCAGAAGTCCCGCCTGCCTGTCAGTAAACAAATGAAAGAATCTGCAGCAAAAATGGAAAGGAGGAAAACATTGGCGAGCAAAAAAGCTGTAAAGCATCCAATTCAAGAGAGAGCAGCAAAGGCTCGCGGCATTAAAAGTCCAGCTTCAAGAGGCAGAACTACAAAAGAATTGCCAAAGAGATGCTCTCAACGAATCGGGTCTCCAAAAGCATCTGAGCAGAAACTTTCGGACACACCTAAAAGCAAGATTGACATCAAAAAGCCAAGTGAACCAGAGAAAACAGAGGTGGAAAAACATGCAGTGACTAAAACACATCCTGTCAAAATCCAAACAAAGGAATCATTGCATAATGCAACCTCAGAAATCAAAGTTTCAGAGAATGCTATTGAACCCCCTCAACAGAGCACTGATGTCAAGGGTCCAAGTTCACCTGACCAGGTACTGACAAGATCCCAGAGAAAGATCGAGGTGACGGTGCCTGTGAGTGGGAGCCCCAGCCATGCTTCAAAGAGGGTCACAAAGTCAATGACAACGCAAAGTGCATCCCCAAAACCAGCCAGGAAACCAGAGGTACCTGCGCTGACGAGAAGGAGCGCTTTAAAATCTTCTGCAAAGAGACGTCAGGCTGCCTCGCTGACGCGTAGTCCAACCAAATCTGCAAAAAAGAGAGCTCGCGATCTTTTAGAGACCCCAGCTAAGCGCACCAGGACGTCACTCTCAAGATAGAATCTTTGTATAGAAGATTATTCCGTTACCTCGAATATATCCAGAAGGACCCCAAGCATCTATTTAGTATCGTCTCCAGAGGATACCTGTCCAGAAGGCAAATATGTGAAGAAGGAACAGATTTTGAAACTCATTTATGCTTTTGTAAAGCTTCAGTGTGAAATTGTGGATGTGACCGATTTATTTTCTGAGCATTTGCTCCGTGTTCAGGGACGACACACATGTTCCACATGATGTCTAGCTGATGTAGTTGCTGTTTGGCTTTATTTTCCAGCATTCAACGCAACTGGAGATAACAATAGGATAACAAAACTCAAGCTATGATTCAGTTTTCCTAGGTGACATCAAAGTCATTCACCACTCTTTTTTTTTCCATTTTTGTACATAATTCTTGTTTTAGATTATAGCATGCACTGTATTTACTGTTCAGAGAGCGTGTTGTGAGAAGGGAGGCCGGCTCAAGGCAGTAGGTCGTTTTTATCTCCAGCCTCTCTTACAATCGCAACATTGTGAATGTGTGACTGCTGTGACCAGGTGCCTTATTTATGAAGTGTAAAGTAATACAATGTTTTGCTAAATGTGAAAATCCCTGTCTTCTAGTTGTAAAAGGTTTCAGTCCGTTGCGAGGCAGTTGACGTTCAACTGTTTCTGTCCCTCGTCCTTCATCTGTAAATTCATATGTTGACTGACAGATTTATTTTATATACCCATTCTCCCAGAGCATTAACATAAACAGGTTCTTCATGTAGTTGTATTGGGTGTTAAAACTAAATTGAGGCTGAATTGTTAAAACAGACACGCATGTTCTATATGTGTCATGACCGAGGTTTGTGTTTTTTTTATGTTGTTTCGGGTCATTCTTCATCCCCTACCGCTGTTACCTGCTCAGTAAATTGTGCATGTGTGAAGTCTTTATAACAAGATCGTTCCAAGACAAAACTATTCTTATGCACCTCATCTTTGAGAATACTAATAATGAGTGCACATTAAGAATATTGTACTGAAAAAAGTTAACTAAAAAAGATGACTTTGGGAAACTGGCGTTTGTGCCAATGTGGCAACAATAGTTCCAAGCATTAAAGGCCTGAAAAGTATGTAAATTTGGTTGGCTAATACAAATTAAGTATATGCCCTCTTTAGCATTAATGACATATTACAGGGTGAAACATTCTCTCTCTTGATAATTTACAAGTTGGATATGAACCTTTTTGGGGTAGTCTAATCACACTTCTGAGTTGAATATCCACGTATGTTGCAGTTTTATTGTGATGTTTTTTTGTTTTTGTCATTGACTGTCAGGAGGATGTTCTCATAATGTGAAATTTTGTTTTACTTCCACAGTAGTACCTTGCATTAGTGTATTGTCAATGGAAAAGTCCCAGTTTTACCATAGTGTTATTTTTCTTATTTTGGTCAATTCTCATTAGGGTGAATCATCTGTAAATGCAAAACATGTCAGTCATGTTTTTATTGTTATTTAAGAACTCCATGCAGGCTAATATATTTTAGCACATCTTCAGACAGCCCACCAAATATCAGACATGGTCATGTTTATTCTTTACAGTTGCTATTTAAAAGATTTTGATTTTGTATATTAGAAAGAAATAACTGCTTTATTTGTGGTAATCCCAAGAATGATGCATCGTTATGTTAAGAACTATGTATTTTTTGCTGGAGTTGATATAAAGATGTTTGAATTTTAGATTTGGTTTCTGGCTCATTTATTCTTGGCGTGTCCAACAGTGATCACATAAACCCCCTGTAGACCAAACTGTCTTATTTCAGGTCTAACTTCACTTCCCACGAAGGAGGCAGTCCTTTTGGGGTGAGGAGACAATGTCCTCTGAAGAATGCAGCCCCTGAATTGAGTCACAGCTTTTATGCTTGAAACCATATGTATATGAAGGTGGCATCTCCACTTAGCGTTGAAGGAAAAATGAGGGTTAAAGCCTTGTGAACGTGGTGTGGAGCAGTCTCAAGTGTCAATCATCACGTTTCTCCTCATTTTTATAGCATCAAAAGACAAGTAAAATCAAACAATGAAAACATGTACACTTAAATAAACATCAGAGAAGAACTACCTACCTATCATGTGTACTTTTACTTTAATTTGGCCCACTTACATGGAGAAGGCAGGATTTATTACCTATACTACCGCCAGCCACAAGCGAGCAAGATGTTTTGTCTTCACTTTTTGGGAGCGGTCATGTCGTCCATCTTTTAATAGAGTCTGTGCTTGAAACGAACACAATTGAAGTACAAAGCTGTACCTGCTCTAGCTTCCTCCTGAATTTTCACTGTTGTCTCCACAATTAATTTAACAAATGGTCATACTGAAATATACTTGGACCATAGCTCCTTGAGGGCCTTCTGAAAGAGATTAAGAGAAGTTAAAATCCTGCACACGGTCTCGTGTTCACAATCCAATAAGTTGCTCATACGAAGCATAATGGCCCCTAAATACTAAGTATCAAATATCTACTGTTGTTCATGAGAACTGGGCAGTTGAGGGAGACGTTCTCCTGGGGGATGTTACTGCCAGCTTTGTGAGATGCCTTGATGGAGCCAATCTCAGGATTTCACATGACTGGGACCTGCCGTGACCTGCCATACGGCTACAGACGAGAGTCTGGAGCCCCACAGGAAGTTCCCACTGTGGGACAGATTGGTAAACAGTTTGCCTTCCTCACCTTAGTCACTGCAGAAAACAGGGTGAGTAAATGACGACTCTCAAAAACCAAACATGAGGCAAAAGGTGATTCCTATAGTCTCTATCCACCAGCAACCAAAAAGGCAGGTTAAACAAATGAGTGACTCAGATTATTTGCTGTTTGGAGCTGAGCTGTCAGAATGTGAGCATAGCTGGAGGTTTAAAGCAATGACTGTTCAGTGACACTTTGTAGCTTCATCTAATAGATACAGAAGAAGGCGACTCCACAGTGAGCTCCTGCAGTGAGGAGCTTCATGGCTGTCTCGCTGCTGATATTCCAAGCTCCTTTGTTCAGCAACTTTCCTCAGTAAGAAGGGGGGAGCAAATAGGAAGTATAGTTTTGCCACAAGGAACTCGCTGACTTTGGCGCCTCTGTGGACAGAAGCGGTAGTGCTGGCCTGCATGGGTTAGCCTTTAGCAGAGCCCCTTCTTCTGTTTCCTGTCCCTCTGCCTGAACCAAGGATTTTCCAACCTGACCTTCATACGGTAATCGGTGACACACTTCAAGAATAGTTTATAGAGAAAGCCAATTTTCTCCCTGATTGCCTAATTGGCTGTTGAAGGTCATAAAGAGGCAGCAATTTTAAAATAAGACAGTTTCATAACCTGTTAAAAAAGTCCTTGCAGGGATTGATTTATACTTTTTTACTTAAGTGAATTTAAGGCAATTATCTGTGATGGATACTGGTTAATATGATCTCCGTGGGAAGTGTGAGTGAGTATGATGACTGAGAAGTTTAAATGCTCACAGCCAACGTCTCTCCCTCTAACTCCCTGCCCTCCCATCAATTCTCCCACGCGGCAAAAACTTCTGAGCCAGCATGAAAGATACATACTTTTAAATACATCACAAATTAGGAGGTACCTGATAGTCTATTAGACCAAGTGCATGTTAAGCCTGTGAATTCACACTGCTTTCAAACTTGCAAAGAACTGAACTCCGGATAATCTCCTCAGATTCTCCGAAAGGGCTGTCTGTGAGGGTCTTCCAGTTTGAGCCTTTGTGATAAAATAGTAAGAGATCCTCTGCAGGATTCACCACGAGCGAGTGGGTGTGCTGATGAGGTTTCTAACATGAACGCAATAATGAAGAAAACATCTCTTTGTGAAAAAGAGGATCCAAACATGTTAAAGACATCGGCGCAGATGTCAGTGAGCTTTTGTGGTAAGGGGCGGATGCAGATGTTGATGTGCTGTAAACAAAAACATGTGATCTCCACAGCGTAATTTCATACGTTACATCCTGCCTGCTGCACCCCCCCCCTCCCCCTCCCCCGCCTGAACACTCCAGGGAGCTGCTGTGATCTTGTCACAGAGAATCTCTCTAGAGAATATCCCGCTGCGTTGTTCATGTGTGAAAGGAAACCACCGGAGTTCATGTCTGAAAACGGATTTGTTAACTTTTTGGCGGGGAGCTTGTCCCTCTCTGAAAAACAAATTCCCCCACAAGCGCTATTGAGTAGATAAACTTCAGTTTTAAACTTTCAAGTCAAATTACAGAGAAGACATTAAAGAAAACGACAACAGGTTCTTAAAAGCACACACATTTAAGTTTAATTAATGAAAAGAGTGGAGGTTTGGTAAACATTTTGTCGGTGGCACTACATACATTCAGTATTATTTGGGAGTTTTTCTGTTCAATCCCACCATCAATCCTGTAACAAAACAAAAACAAAAAGCAAACAGACAGAGCCCGACCAGGGATATTTAAGTTTTTGCACTGGTTCAATACAACAGAGACATCGTGTTGTTTACAATAACATATTTATGTATATAGTTCATATGATGGAAATAATCGGTGTTTCCGGTCATGTGACCGGACGACTTGAATTACATCTCAATATAGCACAAGCACCACTAAGATGTCTAGCAGGAAGTTGAACGCACCGGTCCAGTTACAGGTCAGTGCAGTGGAAGGAAAGGAGACATGAAACGAAAGCCACACTGGACCAAACGTGCACCTTTAGGAGGCACATAGCTTAAGAGCTACAGTGACTGTTCATCAGTATCCTTTATGAGATCTACTTTTTAATGTTATTGTACACCACTGGGATCACATCAACAGCATGGAAAACAAAGTCAACATGGGTAGCAACATGAGTCGGAGCTCTGTGGCGTGGTGCCGCGCCGAGCTGAGACCGGAGTCTGCAGCCTCTCACACTATAAAGAGACCTGAAACCTTCAGATCAACACAGTCTGCGATGCCTCGAGCCATCCTGATGGACTGTCACTTCTTCAACAGTATGTGATTTCTATATCTTACATTGGAAACTAAATAACAGCTAAAAGTTACCACTTCATGAGTAAGCATAGGTCATATTTATCTATACACATTTATACATTCAGGTATGACTGTTGTGTACTGTAATTGGCACCATTTATTCTTTTTTTTTTTCATGTGGACAGCCAGGAAGAACTGACAGACACTGAAATGTCCAGATCTTTCTCGTTTATTATCTGTCAGCTGTAGGCGGGTAGCGCTTCACCTGGTCGCCTCTTCCAACAGATATAGGATGATTGAAGTGTAACATGACCAATGTCCTCAGAGGAAACTTCATCCTATTTCTTCTGGCTTGACAGCAGCTTATGATCAGTTGAGCTTGACTACTTAAAAACAGGAAAAACAAGGCCCTCTCTCTGTGGCGAACATCGCTCAAATGAAAGTGATAGAAATACAAGCCAGCACATCGACGGAATGAGCATGAAAACAATCAGAAGCCTGTAAGTGTGGTATGGTAATTACAAGGTGAATTCGAGGGGGGGACGTCTCGTGATCCCAGCTCCTGCAGCAAATGAAGAAGGTCTGAGCCGGCGAGGAGAGAACTGTCGTAACTCGCCGCTACGCGATGTTACCGATACCTTACAGTTTTGTTATGCTATTTTTTATTTATTTGTCATTTTACCTTTTTTCATCTTTTTTGAAATTTTAGAAAATATTTTGTAAGTCGGCAACATTTATGCCTTTGGAAAAAAAAAAAAGAAAAACGCCCTTTAGATAAAATAAATAAAAACAAGCACAGAATCTCATGAATTAGATGTAATATTCACATGGAAGACAACATATACAATATTAAACATATTTCTAGACCAATACTGCCTCCTATACAACAAGGTCAACCTTCTGCTCTACTCTTGGCCAATTAATGTAATTAATTAACTTGTTTGAGCAAGTGAGATCAACAAACAAAAACACAGAGGGAACCGAGTGAACGTCTTTCCACTGGCCCCCAAAGCTTCCAGAGACAGACTTACTCTTTAACATAGAAAAATACTATACCAAAATGAAATACAAATATATATATATTAGAATCTGTTAGGCATTTCTATATAAAGGGTTGTCGGGGAGGGATTTTGGGGTGGAGGGTAAACTAAAGGAGTTAGGTTGCATCATGAGACAAAATATAACAAAATATAACAAAATAAAAACAAATCATTATGAGAAATTAGACATACACAAAATACAGAAGTTGATTCTGCAACCGTTTGTTTTCGTAGTAACATTTATAGTGATATTAAGAAGCTCTACATATTAGTCGGCAAACTCTCTCCACACATGCAACAGCTTTGCACAAGTTTAATACTGCAAGCATCAAGAAGAGCAGGGCTGAATGGGCCCCTGCTGTGAAGGGGCGAATCATCCTAGCCCTGAGGCAATGCATGCTGGGTGACCGACAATCGCTAGCGCCAGACTGGTTCGCCGTACGGAACAGGATTGATTGTTGAGCCACACGAGCCCCTCTCACTTTAACAAATGGTAAGACTGTGTATAAATTTATTTATGCCATGCATGTGTGATCATGTACTTCAGAGAGGTGTAGGACTGTAGTTTTCAGTGCTGCTAGTCAGTGCAGTCTCTATTTTTTTTTTGTTTCTATGTAACGGTACCTCACAGGAAACGACTGTGACCCCAGACCACGTGGCGTCGAAGCCACGACATCCGCACTGGATTATGTGCCGCTCTCAACTCTTTAGCGTTTCTTTGTCCGCCTCTACATGTGCATGTGTGTGGATGGATGACTGGATCCTGGCAGAAAAATTGCTACACCGAACCAACAACAACTTCAACTCAACGCCCCGAAACCACATCCAGCCCAGTCCAGGTACCCTAGCCAAGCTCAACTCAAGATAGCTTTGCCAAGTCAAAACGGTCCAGCTTCTCTTTTTATCCCTCGGTTTCTCTCTGCTTGTCCGTCTTTGCCTCGCTTCTCGCCATTTCTCAGCCAGGCCGGACGCCGCTGTCCTCGCTGCCTCCACGAAGTAAAGATTGAAGATGGTGACTGGGCTGTCAGAGGCCTCACAGATGGGTGGGGAAGTCACGCTGGGTGTATTGGGATGGAGGGATGCCTCGCTCTGAATGCAACACCTTTTGAAATCTCCGGACCCCCTGGAACAATGTCGCAGATACACTGGTTTGGTTGCCGTTGTTGTCACTTCTACATTGTTGCTTAAGATGTTTCTCTGTGTTACTGTAGGTCACACACCCTTGGAAGGGGAGGAAATGTCCTATTTTACAAACATTGTTGTCCATAATATATAGATAGAGGTTTTATATATATTCTTTATAATCTCTCTCTTTCTCTTCTTCCCTCGCTTTCCTCCAGTCCTCTCTTTCTTCCTTCCTTCCTTCCTTCCTTTCTATCTTTCTTCTGCTCTGCAGCAGCGGCAGGAAACGTGAGCGAACGGTGCTACATGCAGCCCACGCAGCCACACTTGATGGTCTTTTCCACCTCCTCGCTAAAGGAGGTTCCGTCGCTGCACTCGAAGGTGTATTTCCGGCGCTTCATCCTCTGGCTGGCGCAGCAGGTCCCCGTGTCGCACACCCCGCTGCACTCCACCCAGGAGACCACGCGTGTTGTCTGGCAGATGGCGTAGCCTCGCTGCACCTGGTAGAAGTCTCTGACGGGCTCCCCTCGACACTCAGACTCTGGAGGACAGGAAACACCCCAAAGTTATTAGTGATTACTCATTGGTCATAATTTTGTTAATAGGACGAGATCGACATCAGGGAAAACCAACCTGCATCACACAGATCCCCGGTGTAGCCACTTTCACAGTGACAGTAGGCGTCCCCTGTTTCTGAGATTTGACAGCGGCCATGCTTGCAGGACAGGCGGCGGCAGGGGTTGAACAGCTCCCCCTGTTGGTTACACAGGGCCCCGCGGTATCCCTCCAAACACTCGCAGCGGTAAGACTGACTGTCCAGTGGGATGCACTGTCCATGGACGCACCTGGTAAGAGACAATCATTTCGTTTAAACTTCCAGCTCAAAAAAGGGATGAATCAGGAGAAGTACCATGGCGTTTCACCACTGAAGAAGATTCTTAATTATCAGTGGTGAATAACAATATAACAGTAAAAGTAAAAGTACTGTACTAGAGCTCAAATTTTAAGTTTTTGAGTTGGAAACCAATGTACAGTAAGATACTTTCAGGACAATCTAAATTCTATTGCACTTGCTAACATACTTGCTGCCTTGGCAGGGGTTGCTAGCAGGCTGGTCACATTGCTGGCCGCTCCAGCCCGGCTGGCAGTGGCACACCGGTCCCTGGACCCCATCAGGCTGGCAGATGCCATGCACACAGTAGATCTTCTTGCAGGGCTCGCAGCCCGGCACCACGCCGGGCTTCATCTGGGTCTTGGTGAAGTCCTGGAGCTCGTTGTTGATGTACAGGTTCTGGATGCAGCCGTGGAAGCTGGAGCTATTCTGCAGCTTCCAGAGACGGAAAGCCCCAGAGTTCACATCCAATGGCATGCCTGGAGGAGGAGGGAGAGAAGAGTGACAGATGGTTTACACGTGTGAAGACGTACACACTGGGCTACAGACAGACAGCGAACAGAGGGCTGGTATGAGTGTAATGGAGGAGGGCATTTTCAAACAGGCGTGTCCCACCAGTGCAGATGCAGCTTTTCAAACAAAATTTGCTTTTTGACTGATTTGGATTTTTTTGCATTTGCACCAAAGGGCTCATCAGGCTTGAAAGCGAGGAAAGAAAAGGCAAAGGAGTATGGGTAATTTCTCCTGTAGTATTGTATGAATGAGCAGCACAACACAACACAACACAACACAACACCTCACATCACTGCACTGAGACAAACTGTGAGCCACTCCAGAGCAAAGTGTCATTTCAACCCTGAGAGCAGGGCTGCAGGGCCACAAATTTAAGATCTGTTAAAAATCAAGTTCAAATTTTCAAATATTGTCAACTATAATTTTATCAAGACATTAAAAAACCCAATCGTATTAGGTGAAAGCAAAATCAATGCAAATACAACAATGTTTTAGGACTGTGTGCCTGGTAGTTCTCCTAGTAATCACTAGAGGGTGGACTTTGCACACTGTAAAAAATGCTCTAGTAACAAACTATTGATATATCTATTATCGTCTACAAGTTATGATCTGTCATTTTTATCAGTCAAAACACCTTATGCATGTATTACAATTGCATTGTGTGCATCTGCTCAACGCTTATCTTTTTATTCAGTTACAATAGAATAATACGTGGCCCCTAGCCAACACAGTAATGAAGGTGAGTATGGAGTTGGTGAAGAGGAGGGTTTGGGTGGAGGTGGGACAGGGTTGCATGGTTAAAGGGAAGGGTTGGTTGCGGTGGTGACAAAGCGAGAGGGGAGGGGTGGTGATTGACAGTAGTGTAGTAGATAAGAGTGCCTGCAGAGGAGGGAGGTGTGTTCTGGAGAGGGCCCCTACCCCCCACGTATAGTGGAGCCTCTCCGTAGAGGGGCCGCACCGCCCCGTAGCTGTCCATTGTGGTAGGGAGACCCCCGTCGATGGACAGGTTCACCATCTGGTCGTAGGTCACAAGCTCCACTGTGTGGAACTGGCCATCGTTGATAGTCTCAGTACTGGAGAGAAACAGAAAGATCCGATGTTAGATAATAGTCTGGAATCAGCCACAGGTGAAAAGTAAAGTTGAGCCTTTCGTTTAATATGTGGCACCTCACCTGTAGATGGCGTGGCTTGGCTGGCTGCCGGGGTCATAGCTAACCTTGACATGACCTTGGTAGAGCTCCACTGCAATATGATCACTGTCTCCATTGTACAGCAAAATGCCATTATCCTCTGCTGTTGACACCTGCGGACAAAAAATGTTTGATTTGGGAGTTAGAATTTTCCAGGTCTCAGAATCAGTATCAATCACAAGCTGCTTTCAGACATAAACTGAACTCCGGATAATCTATGGACATTCTCCAGAGGAGCTGTATGTTGAAACGCTAAAGTCCAACTGAGAGGCTCTGGACTTTCTCCGGAGTTTCTCCTGCCAGCCCCTGTGTATAATCTCCAGAGAGGTACAAAGACAGCAGGAGATCCTCCCTTGACAAGTCCAGACCCAATTCTGTGGACATCCTCTGGAGTTCATCACGCATTAACACCATCTGTGGTTACCTGTAAGGTGATGTTAGCTTGGGGCCAGTTCTTGAGGTCGGAGAGCAGCAGGTAGGAGTCTCTGTCGATGAAGTTGACACTGACCAGCTTTTCGCAGCGTGGGCCCCCAAACTCTGGGGGACACTGGCACAGGGCCCGTCCGCCCACCTCCAGACAGGGGGCGCTGTTCTGGCAGTCGGCCAGCTCGCACAGGGACAGGGGGGACGGGGGAACCTCACACAACTGGCCGCTACAGGAAGAAGAGGAGTGAGGGGATTATTTTTTGGGAAGATGGTGTCGGTAAAGGGGGAGGAGACTAAAACAAAGCCTGGGTGTGTAACACGACCGCTCCTCTCACCTGTAGCCTTCAGGACAGACGCAGGAGTATCCGCTCAGCTCATCCACACACTGAGCTCCGTTCTGACAGCGATGCTCCTCACAGTCGTTATAGTCTACGCTGCAGTCATCACCGACATAACCAGGAGAGCACACACACCTGCAACACACAAACAAAGTTCTAGAACCGAGCTGAACGCAGAGAAACCCACTCAAGTCTACATGTCATTCATTTAAGATTGTCTCTATGTATCTGTTGTACTGGCAGCAAAGTCTTACTTAGGTCCAGTGGAGGTGATGAGGCAGGTAGACTGGTGTTGGCAGGGGCTTCGTCCTGGGGCGCACACGTCTTCCATTTCTTCACACATCTCCCCTACACAGATACAAATATTTAAAAAAAAAACTGTTTAACACACAGAGCAAGAATCATACTGCAAAAACAGTGAAATAAGAAAGTTATACTGTATTTATTTTGGCCTGATCAATTTGACATAGAGCATATTGAGAGAAAACTAGATGGCTTTGTGTATTTCAAGGCAAGACAACCAAAAATTACTGCAATTGTTTTTGCCCCGTGTAAAAAGCAGAATCTGTCTCTTCAACTCCCCAAGGTGTGTTCCGTGCACCGACCTGTGTAGTATGGGGGACAAAAGCAGGTGTAGTTGTTGCCTCCGTCGATGCAGGTCGCTCCGTTCTCACAGTCGTTGTCTTCGCAGTCGTCAATGTTGGTTTGGCAGGTGGGGCCCTCGAAGCCCAGGGGACACGTGCAACTGTGAAAACATGTGTTCTCATCAAGTTATCATGTCAAGAGCCTTATGAGAGGATTACAATTTCCCATTCTTCGCCGCATTCCTTTCAAAGCTCGTCTTCCTCACCTGTATTCTCCCTCCTCATCCTCGTTCACGCGGCAGGTTCCCCCGTTGGAACACGGGTTACTCACACAGGCGTTCAGAGCTTTGTCACAGGTCTTGCCCTGAGACAGAGAACGGGGGTAATGTTAATTTTGTTGCTATAAACAAATGCAAACACTCACCCACTGTGGGTGGCAGCATTGTGCAGCTCTGACCTTGAACCCTGGAGGACAGCTGCACCTGTAGATCTCCACCAGGTCAGTGTGGCAGATGCCTTGGTTGAGACAGGGACTGGACAGACAGGGGTTACACTTGGCCAACACAGCAGTGTCCACATCTCCTGAGGAAAAGACAAGGCCGATAAGCATCAAGGGTTTGTATTCATTGGTGCTACTTGTTTTATTCTGTATTTACAACACATCCAATGTTTTTAGTTTCACGCCTCAATTCCACTGAATAGCTGAAAGTGACTGCCTCCATCGAGACCATGTCCTCCGAGGGACACAGCCCCTCAAATGAGACACAGTGAATGACTCACCTGTACATTCAAACTTCTTTGCCGGTGTGGTGAGCAGCAGTTTGCCCTCCATGCCGTGCGGACCGGCACAGCGGGCGATCCCCGGCTCTTTGTAGCCTGTCTTCACCCAGTCCGATAACCAGCGCAGGTTGCAGTCGCAGTGCAGCGGGTTGGCACCGATCGCCCTGAGGGAGCGGGAGAAAATAAACTCATCAATGAACTGGTGTAATGTAGGACAGCTGAGTTATACTGTTCAACTTTAGATACAGGCGTTCAGTGACATATTCCGGTCATGCCCCCTGCAGTACAACCTTTTACCAGCAGGTGTCTCTGCACCCTTTCGTAAAACCAACCATTGCAAACTCAGGTTGGTGAACTGAGCGGCTCAAACTCTGCCTCTCCGGGAACAAAACAGATTCAAAGTTCAATGCTGGATGCAATGCTGTGCCATACATCATGTGGAGGAGGGCGTCTCAATTATAGGCAAAGGTGTGAACAGAAGGCACTCCTAACCACTTCTGTCATGGTGGCCGTGAATCAATGGCGCTCTGTCCTCCCGCTGGATGCACAAACACTCCTGAATCGATGCTGTTCCATTACGGCGAAACACAGGCTCATCTTTCAGGCTGGGCCAATAGCTGACACCTGACATCTGCTAACATGAAAGCCACTTGAGTGTGACTGCAGATCAATGGCCTCCCCTCCACCCTGTTTTCCTGCAGCCTTGACTCCCTGTTCTTCTCTCCGTGAAAAGTCTTTGTTTGCTTCTCTCCGTCCTCCCTTCTTCCTCTCCGGCTCTGACACTGATAGGTCTATCGATCAGCGGCTGTAAGGGGATGATGTGAATATCTGGGATTGTGTGGCAGAGGGCACACGGCAAAGGTACTTGTGTGTTTAGTTTTACACGAGTTCCGGAGTACATGCAGGCAACGGGCGACACACCGCACCCCCCCGACGAACACACGCAAAATCACAGACATAAATAAACAACCCAAAACAAACTCTTAAGTCCACAGACCATGGAGAATCTGTGTGTGTCAGTGAACGTATGTGTTTCGGAGATGTCCCAGGGAGATGAGACAGTAGTGGGGTCTGTGTGTTGCTCTAACCACAGGACTGTGGCTGGTTGAGGGAGGGCTCGACTCATGTGGAGCCCACCAAAGAGGACTACACACAGCCCACTGTGAGCCACGCTCTCCGGCTGTCTGAACAGACCCCCTCGGTGTCTGAAAGTGTGTGAGTCTACGTGTGTGTAGACTTAACAAACTCAGGCTGGCACTGGGGCATACAGTTGTGTGTGTGTGTGTGTGTGTGTGTGCGTGTGCGTGTGCGTGTGCGTGTGCGTGTGCGTGTATGTGTGTGTGTGTGTGTGTGGGGCACGACTTACAAGTGGGAGAGTGAGGCCACATCATTGAAGATGCCGTCAGGAAGCTCTGAGACTTCGTTGCCATGGAGAGACCTTTTGAGTGATGGAAGAAGGAGATGTTAAAAAAACAATTTGACCATGGACATATTTCATCACAAGAGAAAACTCTGTTCATTGACATAAAATTAAAAGTAAACTAGTAAAAACAATCCCCTTACGAAATCACTTTTAAATCCACAATATCCAGATCTTTATTTGAAGAAAATCAACGAAAATGAAATCTTGCAATGTTAAAGAAATACATTTCCTGGATTTCCCCCTGATCCAGATCCAAATGTAATGGTTTCTCTCGTGATCCAAAAACAGAACCTCGAGGTAGCAATTTTGATTACCATAAAAATAATTGATTAAGCTTCTGAAGTGTGAGGGTTTGATCTTTCCCAATGGAATCACTTATTATCTTTGTGTTAACTTGAATATATCATCTTAAAAAAAAAAACGATCGATCCATCACAAAAACGAACGGCACACTTTGTTTTTCACACAACAAGAAGCAGAGATAAGAGTGGGAAACGCGCGAGGAATATCTCGGGGTTGTGTTGGCATTTTAAATGGGTGGTAGGTGGTTTGTATTTCTGCTCGAGCCTTGTGCAACTGGCAGAGATGTGGGGCTGTGTGAGTCTGGAAAAGACTGGTGTCAGGTTTCTATGTGTCTGGCTGGCAGGGCCAACAAGGGCACAGAGGGAGGGGGGGGGGGGGGGGGTGACACGGTTGTACCACATGTAGGACAGTAAAAAAGCATTAGGCGAGTTCTGTTCGAAGCAGCTGAACATGTATCCATGTGTATTTACAAATGTGTATTAATGTTTGTGTGCACATGCTTTCTTTTTCACATTGGGAACTGTTATTTTGCCTGCAGTCGTCTGCCTACTGTCCGGGGTGACGAGCCGACACAGCTTAATGGCGAGATGACGGATGGCTGCTGTAATCCAGCGGGTCATTACCACCTCCAGCCCTCAGCTGACCGCACGCTAATGTTAACGTCCACGGCACCAACACGAGACACATGTGCTCTCTATGCCTGGATGAAGACAACTGATGTATAAACACTTTAAAGCCTCACTTCCCTCGATGTTTGATCTTCGAATTACCGCTAAGCCGTGAAAGAGTTGGGGGGGGGGGGGGGGGGGGGATACAAAGAGCAAAAGCTGGTGAGCGTTACGGATACGGAGCCGCGCTCAGATACGAAAGGGGAAAATACACACAGCGTATCCGTCTGAGACAACACGCTAATTGGCCCGTGTGTAGGGGAGAATGGCCATTAGTGTGGAGCGAGGAGCCGGGCTGTGGTAGTCGGAGAGCAGTTCGGATACTGGGGGCACGGAGCCAGCAGCTGTGTGCCAGCCAGGCAAAGATCTCATGGGAGAAAGGAGCCAGAGAGTCTCCAGGAAGAAACTCGATACGCTCCTCCACTAACCTTCTCTCAGGCCGTCTCTCTGCTGTGTGACTTTTTTTTTTTTCTTCGTGTGTTGCTTTTCCTCTCTACAGCTGTACATCGTTGCATCACTCCATCTTTCCTATGTCAACTGATCTCTAGCTTGGCGCGGTTGTCTGAATGGAATTGCACGTGATTGTCACTTGACAGGCAACAATGATGGTTTATGGCGGAAAATGCCCGATGGATTTGTTTGTCTGACTGCGCTCGTTCACCTGCGACTACTTCATAATGTTTAGCGATCACATGAGCCGTCTGAGCGGCATGTTTTTTGTTTTTTTTCTCATGCCGAGAACCATGTGATGCTGCTATTTTCTCCCTGCACCGTTTCCAACAGCGGTTTGAGAATATGTCTGTTTTGATTTCGTCTGTGTGAGGCTTGGCTTTCTTTTCTTTCTTTATCACACGCTTTCATATCCACCTTCTTTCTTCACAGCTACCCAGCCCGACCCTGGCTGGCCGCACCCTAGCACTGCCTCCGCTCACTCACCTCACACCTAATACCCAGCAGGCCAATTAGCAGTTTATTAATCTGCAGCTCAAACCACAACTATCACAAACGCACACACACACACACACACTCTCTTACACCAAACCGCGCCACATCTATGCCAGGCTCAGACCCCTGGTCTGTTTGAAGCCTCGAGCGTTAATGATTCTTCTCCTCTTTACTGCTCTGTAAAACCAAAGGTGCAGCTTTATGAAGGCTTTGGCACCTCGGTGTGTGAGCGCTCTCCGCTCGGAGCCGGTTTTGGCATCTCACTGCGGTTTCTATGAAGCTTCCAACTTTGAACCTTGAACCTGGTGCGGAGTCTTTAAGTCGAAACTATTAAATGGAGCTCATTGTCGCTTCAGTTTTTGTTGCGCCCCCACAGACGTGGATAATAATAAAAAAAAAATAGAAGAAAAAAGCAGCGGCACCAATTGACATTTAATGGGAGACGTATGATTGATCACGGCGGCAGTAAAGACATCAAAGTGTTCTGCTTCGTTTGGACTCCTGTCTGATTGAGACAAGAAGGTAGACCAGACACTCTTTATATAAACGTCTGTGTGTGTGTGTGTGTGTGTGTGTGTGTGTGTGTGTCCGAGCTTGTGTTTAGTTTGCAGCCTTGTATGGTGTTTGTGTCTGTGTGTGTGTGGTGTTGGCAAAGGGCCTCACATGGCGTCTAGAGTATTTGAGAAGTAAAGGTGGCGTGAGTGAGTAAAGGCAGAAAATAATGGCCGCAGCTTCATTAGAGATCAAAGCAGCGCGCCCGGCCTAGCGAGGCGGCGTCAGCTAATGATGACCGAGCTTCACTCTCATTCCACGCTAAAAGGGCTCTTGTGCTTTGTGTCTCGTAATGATCGGGGGGGGGGGCATTAGTCGAATCTCGCCGTAAAAAGAGGCTTTGTTGAAGCTTTGTTGTCAGTAGTAAAAAGTGTGCCTGCTATGAGCACACATGGAAGGGGGGGTAAGTCGACTCCAACACACATACTAACCGGCACTAAGTCGATGACAAACATTATGAGTACAGGCACCAGTACATGCACAAAGACACACACACACACACACACAAACACACTGATGAATACATACAGTAATCTCATAAGGAGCACTACCGGTGGGCCTGGTCTCCGTTTCTGTCGTACAGAACTAAACTGTACATTTGAGTTAAAGTGTGAGGCATCCAGCTGCTGTATCTTTGGATGCAGGTCCAGAGATTGGTTTCGTTTCGTCATCCATCTGCCAAATGCATTTGCATTCTACATTTCAGTTATTTCACAGACCAATTTATCCACGGGGAACTCATGGCCGCTCCGTGTGCACAATCAGACTTCAAGACCTCATAACTTCATGAAAACCCGGGGGCAGTCGTAACCATTATGGTTAGCGGGGCAAACATTCCCCGGTAATCAGTGTCAGAGGGATTTTGCACAGTGGGTTGTGGGGGGGGGGGGGGGGGGGGGGGCGGGTGCTCATTTGGCCCTGATGGCGACACGGCGATGAGCTGGGGATGTGTGGAGGTGAGCAGGCAGACTGTGCAGATGTCTGAGGACCGGGTGTGGGCAGGAGTACTGTAGGAGGCGGAAGAACACGGCTGCCGGCGTTAAACAGAGAAAATAGGTCGGAGGTTGTGTATGTGTGTGTCTGAAAAAGAGTGAATTCACAAGCTGTCATAACTGTTTAGACTGCGCCTCAGTCCCCTGGAGTCAATCAAAGATTCTCGGCATCTGCTGCACCGTCCCTGTAGTCAGTCCAAGCTGCAAAAATATCCTCCTTAATATCTCAGGTCGTCTCCAAGGCAGCAGCCTTATCCGGTTCTAAATCTCTCCTTTCAAAAGAACTTCAATTGTTCGAAATAAAGTGGCTGCTTTGAGGGCCGTCTTTTTAACACACACACACTCACACACACACACACACACACGCTAATAAACTCACAGCAGTCGGAGAGAGTGCAGTCCACTGAAGGCCATTTTGGGGATACAGCGCAGGGAGTTGTAGCTCAGGATTCTGCAATGTGTAAAAAAATAATTACATGTCACAAATTCATGAATATAACATTTCCACCCTGCTGTCAGCACGAGAGAAGAAATACTAGCTCTTTGTTCTGAGGGTGGTCAGGACTTACAGAGTGGTGAGCTGGCTCATGTTGGCGAAGGAAGAGTTGGTCAGAGAGTTGATCTTGTTGTTGCTCAGATCTCTAAAAGAAAAGGGAAAAAGGGAAACGTTCAGCGAACTGTTCGGCACAGTGAGACAGACGAAACAGAGAGACGAGAACTTACACCAGCTGCAGATATTTGAACGCTGACAGTTCCTTTGGCACCACACTGAACTGGTTTCCATCCAGATACCTGAACAAAGACACACAAACAGTTCAGTAATGAGTTAGGAGACATGAAATGATCCAGTCAGGGTTTCGATGTGGATCCGGAGTTTTTCAAATACAGTAGTGAGTGCAGAGTGAATCCTGGAACAAGATCAACAGTTCATTGAAAGTGTTGAACAGGTCAGCTCAGCATTAGGGGAATGTTATAAAATGTGTATTAAGTATAAAGTAAGAGAAAGAGAGGGAGGAGCAGACATGTATTGAATTAAATACATTTTTTAAATGATAGAATAAAATAAAATGTATACCTGTCTTATATTAACTTTGGCAACAATAAATTTCAAAAACATTGTAATATAAAAACAACCTTTTTGTTGCAGGATCTTAGTTTAATTTCTAAAAAAAGGATTTATTTTACTGCGGTTGTCAGAAAGCAGGTGAATGCAGTATAAGCATGATCCGGCTCAGCCACACATCTATAGCTGCTTCAGAATAAAAGTTGTACCGAGAATTATGAGCTTTACTGTGAAGGTGCTCGAGGAAGTAGTGAATCATTTGATGAGACACTTTTAATGATCAGTATCCATCATCCTGTCATGTCACCTTAACCCACCAGAATTAACTGTGTATATATTTAGTCCCTCACGTTCTCTAGTAATTTGTTGGATTACATGATTACATAGATAG
The DNA here is from genome assembly GCF_949316205.1 of Platichthys flesus. Classification (NCBI taxonomy): domain Eukaryota; kingdom Metazoa; phylum Chordata; class Actinopteri; order Pleuronectiformes; family Pleuronectidae; genus Platichthys; species Platichthys flesus. The sequence continues at coordinate 11,117,319 of NC_084956.1, forward strand.
TAAATGTAGTTTATTTAAAAATTGCAAACTGCCTGGTAATGCATGAGGATTTTTGTTATGGAACAAATGAATGACATAAACTTGTTATATGAACTATTATATTAAAGCTGGTGAAAAATGATGATTACATTTTACATTTGGACATTTCTTTCAGTCGATTAGTTTTTCTTTTGGAGAAGACCTGGAGGCGGTCATTTCAGGATGTCAAACTTTTCACTCAGAACCCATTTTCCCATCGGCCTGCAGCCAATTTAATATTACATACATTAACCAGCAGAATATTTTGTCTTTCGATTACATTTTTTATGACCCAATATTATGTCTGAAGCTGAAATCAGGGTTTAGTAAACATCGATTTGTTTTATTCCAGACACACACATTGTTATATAAATCTACTGGGATCGAATAACTGGGCGAAGGCTGCAAACGAAAACACCGTATAACTTGTTGAAGTGACTGAGATTCAAGCACACGTGGGGGCAGTCATGCATCTGTGTGTTAACCCGCTCATGTATGCAACATCATGCCTGAAGGGTTGCAGCCACCCTGCCGGCTGCCACCACAGAGTTCAGGGCTCCGCTCCCTCTGAGTGAAGCTACAGGAGCTTTCTCCTGCCATTGTTGTTGACTGTATACAGGGCGGGAAGAGCAGGGGGGGGGGTGGCGGTTGCTGGTTAGCTCAGGGGGACCCTCGGGTTCAGAGGTAATGATAGGTAATGACGGTGGAGAGGACACTTTGGATAATGATGGAGTAGCAAACTCTCCAGATGACTAGATGAAAGCCCAGCACAGAGGGGCACACCTGGTCACACCTGCTGGGACAATGACAGGCCTTAAGGCTTCCACAGCATGTGTGCGCATCAGTGTGTGTGTGTGTGTGTGTGTGTGTGTGTGTGTGAGAGCTAGACTGAGGCACTTGAAGCAGTATTGGAAAGTTCCAGTCCTATTCCACTCCCTCCCCTTTCCATTGAAAACTGCTCATTAAAATGTCCTCTTGCTCCCCTATACTCCTGTGGACAGGCTTTTGGCCCTCACACAAATATGCAAACACACACACGCACACACACACACACACACACACTCTGGCTCTGAGTGTGAGAGTGACATCAGTGCTCGCCCTGAGGGTTGCAGGGAACACAGGAGAAGAATGTCTGAGAGAATAACTGCAGGGTTTATTGACTCCTTTCCTCTTCTCTAAATGATGAGATCTGTTTTCTTTTACCTCCTTTGATTTCACTAACTCTTATCGCTCATCATACCCCCTCAGATCCTCTCTACCTTTTTATTGTCTCCTTTGGTTTTCCCTTCCGGACCTTTCGCCATAAAAGCCAAGACAAAGGAACAACAATACCTGCAACTGCAACTGATACGATACAAATGCATTTAGCATAATTAAGACCGGGGAACTCACAGTTCAGTCACGTTTCTCGGGATGCCTTTGGGCAGCGTGTGGAGGTGCTTGTTACTGCAGCGCACCACTGTCTCCAGGCAAGTGCAATCACTGGGACACTGGGGTTTGGGCACACAGCTTGACTCCTCCTGGCCTGGGAAAACAGGAGGAGAAAGAGGGGAGTTAGATACGAAGAGGAGGAGGAGGTCAGGCTTGGAGAACAACCGAAAGACACGGTGGCAGATCAGGAAAGGCAGAACAAAACGAAAGGAAAAGAAACAGACAGCGTGATCTCTCGAGCTGATGGCGAGGCAGGGAGACAATGAAAAAAGAGGAAGTGAAAAATGCGAAAAAGTAAAACTGGACAGAGCGAGAGGAGCCTCGCTAATGTAATATCGACCAGCGAGAGCAAAGAATGGAAGCTGCCCGAGGCCCGAAGACAAGTCTAACATTAATTCAGGTGCAAATAGGCTGACTGGTCAATAAGGCAAACAGTTCAATAGCTGCACTCAGGCCGGCATCGACCAGGAGCTTAGGAACTGCTGAGAAGCAATCTATTCAGCAAACAAAAGAGTCGCACAATAGCGGTCATTATTTAAGATGATCTCAGACACTTTAAGCAGCTCTTGTTATTTAATCTATGGAGCAGCACGGCACAATGGGAAAATCTTCATCAGTCAAACCGGGACGGGGGAGTTTCACACAAGGAGGAGGTCAATCTAACGCGAAGATGTTCGTCTCCTTCAGAAAGAGACAGATGAGTTCATCTAAAGTGGAGAAGCTGCGGCAAAACTTCAGATGGATGGAGAGATAGAAAGAGAGGGACTGAAAGGGAGAGCGGTTTGTCTCGACACCACCCACCTTCCTCACAGCGGAAGTCAGGCTGAGCCACATCCTGTAGAGGGATCTCCTTCAGGAAGGCGGGACGCTGGCAGCGAGGGTTACCCGTCACAATCTTCTTGCTCCTCAGCCAGTCGCCGAGCCACGCCAGCCGGCAGTCGCAGTTGAACGAGTTGGCCAATAAGTTACTGGAGGAGAAAAGTAGCAGTCTGTTATAATCCCGAAGTTTAAAAGCACGGCTAAGAGTGTATGTGTACTTCAGGTTCTCACAGGGTGGAGAGGGTCTGCAGAGTGTCGAAGGCTCCGGGGGCGATCGTGGTCAGCTGGTTGTCGTACAGAGACAGCAGGCGCACGTTGTGCATTCCCGTGAAGCTGTCGTTGTGCACACAGCTGATCTTGTTGTTCCTCAGCATCCTGAAGGAGAAGGGAAGAAGAGACCTCAGCCAAAGATTCTGAAACATGTGTGTTGAGTGTTTGTGTCGTTCTTCATCACTCACAGCATTCGCATCCCCTCAAGGCCGCGGAACATCCTGCTCCGCACAGAGTCGATCTGATTGGCTGTGAGGTGAAGCTCCACGACAGACGACGCCCCTTCAAACGCCCCGTCCTCGATCTCTGTGATTTTGTTGTTGCTGAGGTTACTGCGGGAAACAGAAGCATGTCAGAGGTTGAGATTCAAACTATTTAGAGAATGGCGGCTGAAAGGTCAAGTTAAAAAGTGAAACGTGAGTTTCATTTACATTTTCTTCAGCTGGGAAAGGCTCTTAAAAACTCCTGTCGCTTCCAGAGTGGTGATGTCATTGTTGTTGAGGCGGCTACAGAGAGAAAAGTTTAAACATTTTTAAACCATTAAAACAAATTAATCCATTTGTATTCACAGTCCAGATAGGTGCAACAACTTTGAGTCTCTTTCATATAAAATTCAAAGGAACATCATGTTACTTTCTCTACTTATTTTCATGACTTTGTGAGCAGCAGTGTACAACAGAGTGTTCTTCCTGATTCCTTACAGTTCAGTGGTGGATTCAGGGATGTGCTCGGGGATCTTGGTGAGCTTCAGGTTGGAGCAGTCCACCACGTTGGACTCGCAGCGGCACTTGGCAGGACACACCGGGTCACTGTTACACGCATTGTTCACACGGGTGTCCTCTGTACCTAAACAGGACAACACAAACATTCTTGTAACAAAAATAAAATGATATCCGCCTTGTCCCTGAACCAACCCAGTGCACCACACTTTCCCATGTTGCGCTCAGTCACGCATCTGCTCCCACTGCCGCTGTATTTTAGTGGTTTATCCTGTTGTGACCTGGGAAGCTGCTTCCCCAAATAATCTTTAACCTTAGGAGTCCTAGAGAACATCCTGCAGCTCTCCTGCCATTCACCGGAGGGAGATAAATGGGTGAGGGCGGGAGGATGGTGGGGTGAGGAGACGAGGGGTGAGTTATTTTAGAGAGGTGATAGAGTGGGAGCAGTGGGGTGAAAAGAACAGTGGCAGGGGAGATTGAGATAGGGATGCCAAAGAGGATTTGGAAATTCTGCTTCAATGGAGCCGAGAGAGAGAGAGAGAGAGAGAGAGAGAGAGAGAGAGAGAGAGAGAGAGAGAGAGAGAGAGAGAGAGAGAGAGGATGGTGGCTGAGAGTTGGCTGAAATGGTGCGGAGGGAGAGTGAGCAGACAGGTGGGGTCAAAGGGGAGGACGCAGGAAGAGCACGAGGGACATCGAATGCATGCGGGGAAAGAAAAGGTAGACAGAGGAGACGGATGAGAAAAGAAGTGGAAGGTGAGTGGCAGAGGTGCAGAGAGAGGAGGAGCAAGAGTGAGGCGGCGAGGGGGAGTGTGGGACGTTTTCCTGCACCACCTCCGTCTATGAATAGACGTTACGTGCCAGAAAGCGTGCTGACAGTTACATCATGGCTGCTCAATAATGAAACAGAAGTTGGAGCCACTCAGAACAGTGTGTGTATGTGTGTGTGTGTGTGTGTGTGTGTGTGTGTGTGTGTGTGTGTGTGTGTGTGTGTGTGTGTGTGTCTGCGAGTGTATGTCTTGTCTTTGCGTATCTGTGCGTGTAGAGCTTATGTGTGTGAGTATGTTCCATTTCGAGGGAATAGCCCTGAATCTTGAGTCAGGATATCGTTGTGTCCCGTTTGCATGAGCACGTCACTGCACCTCTCTGCCTGAGGTTTGGAGATGACGTCAGCGGGACGGCGTGGGGCTCCCAACCCGAAAACCATGAGTAGGAAAACCTCAAACGACCCAGACACGATCCTACAGCTGAGAATCCAAGATCCGTCCAAATAGACAGAACGGCATTTGAAACCAAAACCTAACCCCAAACCCTCATCGTTGACTTTATTAGAATATGGTCGGAGAGTGAGAAAAAAAAAGTGAATTGCTTTTTTTACGGAAAGACTTCCTCTGCATGCCTGCGTGGGTCAGGACTTTTCTCTGGAAATGTGCCCCCCCCCCCCCCCCCCCCCCCCACTCCGAGTGGCTCGCCGGAGCGTGCACAGCAACGCGGGTCATTAAGGAGTTGTCCTGCCAGACGACGGGACAAGGCATTTCCTGCTACAGGGGAAGCAATGAAAGTAACGGCACAGCACTTTGATCCTGAGGATGTTGAGGAGCCAGGGGAGGATTTGTGAGCCTGAGTCATCGTCAGCGTCACGAGTGCGTGGTGGCGACACTTTTACTGTCGGCAGGCTGAAAGGAAACCGGAGAAAACACAGAGGACAGGGACGTGGTTCTCTCCGTCACTGAGGCACAACATGACTCATCGCTGGAGTTGTAGAAGTTTCTCACAGGTCCCCTGCAGCTCGGCTCCTCATTAAGAGTCCATTATGGAGTCCCTGCATGAGATCTCTCCAGGTTGTGTGTGCTCAGTGCACCGATGTGTGTTTTGCGGCGGCTTTTTCTAGTTATCATTCAGGGAGGGTGGAATTCTCATTAATCACAATTGAGTTTGATCTTTCCTCTGCTTACACAGAACTCCCATTTGTTCTCTAAGCCAGTGGCGAGCTTTATCTCAGCTTAGCACACATTAATTCCCACACACGCACGCACACACACACACACAGACACACACAGGCATGGACAATGGACGTCTGCACCACACACACACACACACACACACACACACACACAGACACACCCACACGAGAGGTCCGACACACATCACCGCTCCTCCTAGTTATTTTCTTGGAAGTGCTCTTGTTAAGAGGTCCGGAAACATCCGCTGATAGGAATCTGGGTCCTCTGGTGGGCTTTATTTTCTTTAGAGTTAACTGATAGAAGGGACACACTTTTCCTTCCCCTCTGTCCTCAGCCCCCCCCCCCCCCCCCTTCTGCCCCTCTCGGTGAGTGACTGTCTGTGCTCATGCCAAAGCAAAGAGCCATTTCCTTTGGACTCTATCTGCCGAGACTTTAAGAAAAACAGAGCTGAGGAGAAGCAGAAGCTCTCGCACATATATCACCTTAAATTGCACACACATAAGTGAAGCTACTCATGGGCCCAATTACCATTAAATACCTACGTTCCACTGCCACCAGTACAAACATTTCCACAGATTTTAAACACAGGCCCAATGCTTTTTCCGTGCAGACTCTTTCCTCTAAGGGTTCATCCTTCCTTCATCCTCATTAAAATAGAATTTATTGCAACCAATGTCTTAAATCCCTCGTTGTGAATGAAAACGGAATAGTTGGCTAAAGTTGAACTGAGAAGCTTTGGAACACCTGTATTATCAACCGGCTGCTTATGTTCTTTGACTCGTCTGACTTTCCCCCACAAGTTCACCGTGTTCCCAGCTCTGTAAATAAAATGTTCCAAAAGGACAGAGGCCAAAATTACAATAACACGACCCGCGTTGTAATGAAACCTGAAATTATCCTTTAACCTCTGGGAGAATTTAATGTGAAATGAAGAGTGAGTAATGGAAAACCTGATGCAGCCACAGGGCTGTGAGTGGATGATTGAAGCAAAGAGAAAGGTGATGGGAAGTGTGAACATTTACACTCACCTGGGATGAAGTACTGCTCTTTGGCTGTGATGGAGAAAAGAAAGAGGGACGGGTGTCAGTGAGCATAGCTGTGGCGACGCTATGCTTCAGAACAGTCATATATAGAGTTTATATATGACGACTCATGACTCAACGTATGACAGATAAACAGAGAAGCATCACACTGTCTCTGTGTATGATCGATGGTGGAAAAAAAGGAGGTGGTCAATATTTGGCTGTTGCTAAGAACGAGTGGCATGAGGGGAAGAGGGGGGAAAGTAAGAAAGAAAGAAAAACAAAAGAAGGGAAAAAGGACACAAATGAAGGAGAGAAACACACGTGCACTCCCGTCTTCACCAGGTCTAGCCAAACAAACGAGGCTGTAAAGGAGTGTGAAACCTCAGCAGTGCAGACTGCCAGACAGCATAGCACGCTGCATAAACACAATAGTGGGCCCAGGGGGGTTGGTGGTGCAGAGGACTGAGGGGTTAAGGGGGCGTGAGGGAAACTTGAGCCTGGCAGGCAGAGGGCGATGAGTGGGCGAGGAGATGGAGGCTGTGAGGGAGGGCAGCCGGAGGTTGGCAGAGGGCAGGGGGGGGGGCACGTGCAGAAACTCTAGCCGTAGTATACCCAGCCTCGCCTCGCCCGGTGATCTCAGCCCAGTGCGGTTTGCATGTGAAACCAGACTCACTACGTGGTAATATGGAGAGGAAATGGAGAGACAGCCAACAAGGCCTCTCCCCTCTGCCTCAACTTTGTCTGGGGGGAGATATTGATTGAGGAGAAGCGGCACGGCAAATGATGGGCCGTGTAAAACCTTCTGCCAGGAATGATCATTCATTACATGTGGTATGAGGTGGAGGGAGAAATAAGAGATTAAAAAAAAAAGCCACTCCGAGAGGAGAAGGTAAGAGAAGAGACAGGTAGAATAAAAAACACCAACATCTGACAGACAGAGAGCCCAGAGGAGACATGAGAGACGACAGTGACACAGAGGCCCCGGCCTACCGGAGCAGCGGAACTTCTTGCTCTTGATCTGTCCGATGCGTTTGTTTGCGAGTCTGCGTGGGCTGGCGCAGCGGGCACCACTGGTCTCAATGGGGTTGGAGCGCAGGTAGTCTGCCAGCCACTTCAGGTTACAGTCACAGATGAATGGGTTCTGGGCCAGGTGACTGGAGGAGAGAGAGTGAGAGAGAGAGAGAGAGAGAGAGAGAGACAATGAAAGGAGCATTAATGAAAACTGCTAAAAAGTACTAAAAAGTAATATTGTTATATTTAAACATAGGCACCATATACTTAGAACTCTAACCTGGAACCACAATAACCCGTCTTTGTAGGTGTAGATTAGCAATAATTTATCACCATTTTTTTTTGATTTGATTAAATTCATATCCTAATATGAGCTCACCATGTTAGAGTAAAAGTGTGACATTTTGGCATTTCTTTTTTTCTTTTTTCATTTTATTACTCTCTGCAGATTAGATGAGCAACCCTGTGTCTGTACTGTCTATTGGCAGCTGCTGCTTAGCTTAGCATAAAAACAGGAAACGGGGAGAAACAGCTTTCCTGGCTCTGTCTGTCAATAGCAGAGCCACAGCAGATGTTTCCCTGGGATGAGCTGAGCTAACCTGTTTGCCATGCACACGGGAGAGTGATATAGATCAACTCCCCATGCAGCAATAAGGTGACCATAAATTATTTAACAGTATTTAAAGACATTTCAAATTGTTTATTTTATGTATGATAGATTTTTGTGGTATTCTGTGTTTAAAAAACTAATATATGTGGCTTCTGATGCTCTTGTCAAATAGTAAGAATATGGTCCCATACAATACATACCAGTAACATACAGCGCATCACTTTGATAATTTCTGTAAATACTAACGTTTTCATCAGTGTGTATTTGTTTTGTCTTGTGTAGCTGTATTACACTATGGGACATATTACCACTGAACTTGGTGGAAGGATGTGGTCTGGGTCAGAGAAGGACCCATTACATTTTGGTGGGAATTTGGATCATGGGATGGATCCAGGAATTTGATTTGATTTTTCAAAATTCTCCTTGAATTCTCGCGAATATAGGTTTATACATGATTTTGCACATAAAACTTTATGGTTCATTCAGATGCTGCAGTTGAGCTGCTAGTGAATTGCGGATATGTCAGTAAGAAAAATATTCTTACTGACATATCCGACAAATCTCTCAGCCCAGGTTAAAGAATATGTGCTGCCGTCCGATTACTGTAGCCAACTTCAATGACCAGAGGCTGCGAGGGTTTGTATTCAAGTGTATGTTTGACTGTGGTTTCAGAATGCAGGCAAAAAACGAAGCCTCTTTAAGACTTAGACCGTTAAACCCCTCTTTATGCAAAGTGTACGTGTGCAACAGGTGTCTTGCATGTCTTATGTTTACATCTTAGATTTGTCATCACGCTATGTGTTTCAGACTTTGTTGGACGTGCCACCGTGTGGGTCCGTTTTGATAACAGCGTGCGGTTGTGCCTTGTTTATTGGATCAGAAAATAGGAGGCCTTCATTTGGACTTGGAACAGTGGTGGTTGCCTTTTTGATCTCCATCTGGCCGTGTATGTGTGTGTGTGTGTGAAGATGATAGATTTACTCTCCTCTCTACCTCATGATTCCATTCCTGTGTTATTACACAGACCTGCGCGTAAACAACTCCTGTGTTGGCTCATGTTTTATGGTGACAGCTCAGTATGTGTCAGAGAGTGTGTGCAGCAGAAGGTCCTTGTGTGTGTGCGTGTGTGTGTGTGTGTGTGTGCGTGTGCGCTTGACTCACAGGGTCTGTATTGCGCGCAGTGAAGTGAAGGTGCCCTTGGCGAGGGTTTGGATCTTGTTGTCGTAGAGCGATAGCAGCGAGAGATTCTGCAGGTCCTGGAAGGCGTTGGCACGAACGCAGTGAATCTTGTTGGCGTTCAGCAACCTGGGAGAAAAGAGTGAAGAAAAAAAAAGATGAGGAGGGAGGGAAGAAGCTTGTCAAAGTTTCTTTATACAGTCATTCATTATGCATGTTAGAAAACTATGCGCAGGCTTTATATGAAGGTTATGACTCCTTCACTGAGTGGGAGGAAAGGTTGCCTGGTTTCCAGTGTACGTTCGCAGTGTGTGTCAGCAGAGAGTGAAGTGTGTGTTCCACTTACAGCAGTTGCAGGGCGTAGAGGCCATCAAACACCCCCTTGGGCAGGTCGGTGATCTTATTTCCATACAGCACGCTGGGAAATCACAACACAGACTCGCTCTAGACACGGGAAACGACAACCAAGTGGATACTTCAGCACATGCATATCAAACAAACTGGGCTCTGGGCCACTTACAGGGAGTTGAGGGAGCGGAGGCCCTGGAAGGCATCGGGGGCTATCTCCGAGATCTGGTTGTTGCTCAGGTCTCTGTGAAGAAGAATTGGAAATTTAGATTTTTGGGGGTGGGGGGGGGGGGAAGTCAACATCGTTTGTTTTTTTTCCTGTGGGAGGTTTGACCCCCTACGTCAACTGGGCATCACCCTCACAGGAAGGTGGGGTGGATGTGAAGCCCCTGTTCGTGACGAGAAGGCAAATGTAGTGTGAGCTGGATGAAGATGAGTTCCAGCTCTCCCATATCTGATGGTGTGTCCCTTCGGGGGATTTGATGAAACGAAGCTGGTTAGAGTCTTGTAGCCAATCAAAACATTTACTTGTATTATTTGTGGCCTATGAACCAGCTTTGTGTTGTATCAGGGTTTGTGTGTACGGGTAAAAATGGGGTGCAATCCAAACCGAAATACAGTGGACTGCCTCCGAACATAGCTGTCGTTAATAGGATCCACAGGCCTCTCCCCACAGGATAACCACTAAGCCCATGTGTCTATGTGTTTATGTGTGCGCATGTGTGTCTACGCGAGCCAACGCAACACTAAATGAGGAACAGTGGGACAGAGAAAGACAGATGGAGAGAGAGAGTTAATGGAGTATGTGGACTGAACTCCAGTCGACTGGATACCTTTGAAGGAAAATCATCATGTGGTGAAGAGGAGGGATATTTTCTCATTTGGGGGGTAACAGTTAAATAAGTACCCATTTGTCTTCTTGCAAAGGACTTGAGGTTTCTTGGAAACAAAAAAAAAAACTGTGGCAAAGGAGCCAACATCTGCAATGATGTGTGTCTGCAAACACTAGTATGTGTGTGTGTGTGTGTGTGTGTGTGTGTGTGTAGGTGTTGTGAGGGTTGGTACGGCATCCATCTCTTTAAGGACTGGTTCACGTGTAGGTCATTCAAACTGGGACAAGGTGAAAGAGTCTGTGTGTGGTTGGCGTTTAATGGGAGGAGGAGGGTCAGGAGAGGCATTGCACACATACCTGCATGCGCCACAAATAAACAAACAAATACACAGACAAGCAGGAAAGTATGTAGAGCCTATTATTATCTAATGTTGCCTCATTACTAATTATTTTACTATTTTCCGTGCACACAATGTGCCAGAAACCAAAATGAAACCCTGCAGAGCCTGACCCAGATGAGTGACCATATTCATCATGAAAGATGAATGCTGTCTGCACACAGTTCGCACTGAGACTGCTGGACATGGGACAGGCCAGTGAGGGCCTGTCCCATGGGAGGGCACCCAGCCAACATTGTTGTTACTAAAAGCAGAAGCAGTAGCAGCAACAATAGCAGGTCGTGTGTGTTTGGAAGACCAGATGGAAGAGAGCAGCACATTTTTCACTGCCGCTAAATCTGGTTTGTGGATGTTTGAAGAAAACCACCAGAATCTGGAGCGTCTCCCACAACGAGGTGTCACTGATAGTATTTTCTTTAGAAAAAAATCAGATTCTGGCTCAGCTCAGATATTTAGGTTTTCACATAACTAACTGGGAAATCCTGAGTTGCTTGATTGAATCCACAAGAAATGGCCAGAAAAATGGCTGTTATAGTTGCACTTTAAAAGATTGTAGTGAATTCCCCTTGAGATTAGATTGAGGACTACTATGATAACACATCAGGTTGTAAGTGCTGAGAATTTTTGTATTATTATTTTATTTTGTTAAACAAATAATATGTAGATTCGGCCGAGATCAAGACAATAACAAAAGACGTAGTTTGATGATGTCACGGAGCACAGTGGAATCATGGGAGTTGTTGTCTTAGGCACAAATCATGTTAATGATAAGGTAATGTATTAAAGTTGTATTCATGATACGCAGCAAATGGCAGTAGTTATTTGTTGTCCCATTAAGTGTGACCGATATAACAGTGAAAGGAAAAAACTGCCAACTGGCTAATTGGCTAAGTGGCTAGCAGCGTGTTTCTCCATCATTTGTCATTTGCCACAGGTAAAGCTTATATGACGCAAAAAGGCGACCAGAACCGAACTTTATTAGCTTGACAAGAACTCAATTTACTCTGATATATTATTTTGTGCCATTTAAAATTAGAAAATGTTCATGTTTGACTGTTATCATGACATAAGATATTTTATCATGTTATTTTTCCCAGTTTGTATGATTTGTGGAGTCCATAACTTTACTCCGACTTTGAAATATGGCCTCGCTGAGTTCACATGGTTCACAATAAATTTCAGCTTGGATTGGGAAATAAAAAAACATTTATTTTTGGGAGAATAAATATTAATTTCCTGTGAGGCTCCACTGGAGCTACGATGAGATAGCAGCTGCTCAGTATTCACCTCGTCTGAACCTCACGCTGTCCCGGGAGTTGAATGATAAAACGGCGAGGAACCCTCTAAAGAAGGGCAGAGAAACTCCCTGACCTTCCGTTTCCTCCGTCGCCCTGCTGGTATGTCGGTCAGGCCTGGTGCTGTTGGAGTTATGGTTTTGGCCGACTGGTGCTGGCTGGCTGGTTGACCAGACAGCTGGCTGACCGGACCCGCTCAGTCTCAGCTCTCAGTCTGTCACCGTTCACTCCAAGGGAGAGCGAAGCCTCAGCCTCATTCCGGCACACTCTGCTTCTCCTCCACCTCCTCCTCATCATCATCATCATCATCATCATCATCATCATCCCAGCCGCAGTTTACAATTTTGCCCGCGCAGGCCCAACACGCACACAAACTGGACACAACACTCACCAGGGAAATACCAGTGCCCAGCAGTGGAAGACGAGAGCTGTTATTAAGCTTGTGTTACATCGGAGTGCTTGTGTTCCATACCACCCTATGTCTGAGAACAAGAATATGTTCTTTAGGCCCTGACAAAATAAATACTTCATGCTCCTAAGCAGCGGAATGAGAGGACTGCCAATTGGCGTTTCTTTTTTCAGCCCTCAACTTCGTGTTCTCATCTGTATTATTTAGCCCTGAGGTGGGTGTACCGCTGTACTTACATCCTACGCAGTTTCTTGTAGGGCGAGAAGGCTCCGGGAGGAACAGACTTAATCCCATTCTGCTCCAGACGTCTGGAGAAGAGACGACAGGGGAGAGGAGAAGGAGAGGAGAAGGAGAGGAGAAGAAGAGGAGATACCATCAGTTAACCAAACAATAGACCTCTCCATGGCAACAGTGCTGAGTAATCCCCCCCCATAACCTCTGACCCTCGGTGATTGGCCTGATTATATTAGGGAGATCTATTCCCCAGCTGTAATAGGTCCAGGCATGTCGGAGTCATAACATCCTCAGAACCAATAAACAATCTGAATACTAAAGTGCTGTGGAAAAAGACAGGGGGGGGGGGGTGGGGGGGGGGGGGGCTCTGTCTTGGTTTGTACAAGGGTGTTGAGGCCTTCAACTTAAAAGTCATATTTCTTCTTGTTATAACATTTACAGTTTCCAGCACTTACGTTCTCACATGACATCCTGAAATCAATAATGATCTGACTGGTTCCAGTGAAATTTGTCTTCATCCTGTGGGTTGTCTGCAGAGTGTTCGGTGAAACCAGTGCAGGGTGGTGAAATATGACTTTACTTGGTTTACACTTTATTTTCCCCCTGTGAGCTCAAGAGCCGCTGACGCAGAGTTGACAAGAACAAGGTTCGACAAAATCTCGCCATAAAAAAACTGCCAGAGAACCAAATGAATATATAGACGAGCATTGCACTCGGCCATTTAATACAGAACAGTCACAAAGTCTAATCAGTCTCAGATGGGCCCAGGGAAACAGACATCACCAAACCCCATTAGTGTGGGCATGCATGTCTGTGTTCTCAGGCCGGCTGCTACTTATGTCCCAGCTCGGTCCCGGAACAATTCCCTGGTGTGGCTGACAGGGGGCTGTTTATCTGCAGGTCAGTTCACAGCTTTTAAAACCGTCCTTAACAAGGCTTAGCAGGGCCCCGGCGGGAGCCAGCTGTGGGCCTGTCTGCCGGTCCCACCGTGCTGCCTCCCAGCAGAGGAGCTGGCGGCGGACCAGGAGGACGCGGCCCTGCATGCATGTGCGAGGAGCGACGGAATCTAAAGACCATCATTTTGCCACCGCAGGAAAAATGTGAAATGTTTTCAAATCTGCAAAACCCCTTGGCAAACCAAACGCTGTTGATAGATTTAACTCTCCGCCTCTTAAGTGTGTGATTTCTTGGCTCGGGACCATTTCCACTTGATTTAATTATTCTGTTCGAGACGTTTCAGATTTATCGCGTGCCTCCCGGGCCTCAGGCTATCGCTGTGTTTATGTCTATTCATGGGGGGTAAATGTTTTGTTAGACATTAACCACAGCCATTTAACGGTTTTGAGTTTCCAAATTTTTCAATCAGGTATCCTTGTCCTTCAGAGGAGTGGCCTCCGTTTATGCAGCGATATGGAGGAGAGTAATTGGCATTCTTAGGATAGCAGTGATTCCAGACCACAGATTCCTGCGGTGGCCACGCTCTCTCCGTCTGTTTTTCGCCTGCCGGTCCCAATGTGTCCGTGGATTTACAGCAGAGCGACAACGCTGTGGTCCCTCTGCCCTCACCATGCGGCAGAGTGTTGGGCCAAGTGGCTTTAGCGCCCTCTCTCATCAGCCCGTCTGTCTGACTGGCCCGAACCAGTCTGGCACTTTACATGCTGCTCTCATGTGTGTGCAGTGTCAGTGACGGCCGCGTACGTGCTGTGGTTTGTCCAGTGTGTGTCAGCATATAGCAAAACCCTCTGGGGCAGGCGAGGGCACAAACCCGCACACAGACACACACACACACACACACACACAAACACACTGCTGGGTGACAACTTTTAAGGCCTCACGTTGTCGCTCGTCGCACTTCGATTTGTGCAAGCAACTTAATCCCTCCAATCAACAAAGGAGCCGTCTGTCCGATTTGCAGAGGAGGAAAATCAATGGTTCCAATCCAATTTATCAGACTGAACATTTGTATGTATGTCTGTCTTTGTGAGTCTGCGAGCTGGTGTCCGCCCAATCAATGCTGTTCATCCTTTTCATTAGGGTCTAAGCATGGTTTTCATTAAGGGGAAACACATTATGCCTTTGGGTATTCACCCAGTCAGTGCGTGTGTCAGAAATGGATGGCAGGACCTCAGCCTGCGAATGAAAGGCGGAGGGGGGAGTTTTTTTTTTTATGGCAGACTTCAGTCACTGCAGACAGAGACTACGGTGCATAGTAATCTGTTGTGGTGGTGTTTAGGCCAACTGGGCCTGGTCTCGCAAGAGAGGAGTACATAAACCGGCTCACATCCTCACAGCCAAAAACACAACGCTGGCATTCATTAGGGGGAGAAAGCAAGGCAGGGAGTTTGCAATTCTCCTATTTGTACATAATGAGAGCAGCATGTGTGTGTTTGTGTGTGTATGTGAGTTTCCGAGTGCCTCATTAAGAAGGCATTAGGCTGGCCTTGATACCCAGCAGCCCGCCTTGCTGTAATTGAAACTGATTTTATAATGAACTTCAAGCACAGATCAAACCTGCTGCACCAAATTACTGAGTCGACTCCACCCCCCCCCCCCCCCCCCCCCCCCCCCCTGTATTTATTCTTTTGCCTGATCTTCGTCCTCCAACCTGCCTGTGGTGATTTGGCAAGCCGAGGGAGAGAAGTGGAGGAGAGTAAAAAAATCCAGAGAGGAGAAGGAGTGAGGAAGAGCGCTGTGTGAAAATAACCTGCTCGATACGGCCCCGATGGGCAGGACAGAGTTTCACCCCGGTCTTGTAAAACATGAATCAGGGCATAGCAGAGTTTATTAGCAGGACGCGGTTAAGTACCAATTACACATGAAGGGCAGGGAGACTTTTAAAATGTCTTTACTCATCTGCTGTGCAGCGAGAATCTAATGTCTATAAAACCTGTTCTTAGTAGAGCCATCGTTCAGCTGTCTCCCTGTTCTCCCATCAGTGCTGCTGGCAACTTATGGGGATCATAGATCACACCAGTCCCCAATGAGACGCTCCACTTGTGGAACATTACAGGCGGAGGTCTACAAATCATGAAACATGCCAAAATCTGAGACTGAACTATTCACATATCGATACACGGGATGTGTGAGAACTTTTAAAATGATTTTAAAAGTCTCAATATATCGTGGGTGGTCATACAATAAGACAAGAACACACAGAAGTGTGAACTGCCAGTCCAAATTTGGAAACTGAGCTCCAGGAGAAATAGGTCAGGGTTGTTGGGGGAACATGGGATCTGTGACTTCCATGCTAGCTGGGTATTTATAAACAGACCCCATAGGGAGGAGGAGACCTAGAAACTTGCTGTGTCCTCCTAAGCACACACATGCTCCTCCAAAGATCATGCAACACGACCGCTGGCTCTCTCCCTCCACCCCCCCCCCCCCCCCTTTCCTCACCCTGCGTAAATCGAGAAGTTACTGTGCCGTCTCATGCGGACTCCTGCCAGGGGGCATTAAGCCACTGATAAAGAGTGTAAGAAGAACCACCCTGAAAAGTCCTGCTGTGCATTCCCATGAATCGCAGAGCGCTGATAGCATGTGGGCCGTAAACAGTTAAGGCCCAGACAGATGTTACGGGACTGATAAAGCGAGGGAGGGATGATGGCAAGGCACTCGCACGCAGTTCACAGCCATCTGAGCCGGTGAGAGCCTGCCGTCTGAGTTTTAATGTCTGCACGTCTCCCTCAGTGAACAGCAAATGGATGATCCCGCTGCCAGGTGATGCATGGTGAGGGGAGCAGGCTGGAACGGCATATAACGTCCATGTTTAAGTTCCCTCAGCCTTGTTAAACCCCTGCGTGAGTACACACCGACAGATTCAAATGGAAATTCATATACACATCTTTAACTCAAACAAGTGCCCTGCGGAGCCAGGCTTCAAAGGACAACGCTGCCGAGGATGTGCCTGTGATTCTCCGAAAGCCTCCTGTGTCCTGTTCTGCTGCTCAATCAGCACTTGTGTGTAAAATATATACATGTCCTAAATATGAATCACGTATCACATCTTATGGTAATGGTAAGTAATCTCATGCATTAATATAACCAAAAACACTACTCTGAGGTGTGCATGATGGATAGCAATAAATACAGATTTAGTTTTATCTGCAAATTTAATAAACTAAATAAAAATTTGATTTATAAAAATGTGTAATAACACATTATCCTCTTGGGGCAAGGGATTTATGTGTGTTCAGATGCCATAAGATAATGACAAAGCTTTAACAATTAATAGTGTAATCCTGTTTTGATACTTATAATGGTAAATAAAAATATGGTATATTTATAAAGGGTTAAGTTGCTTCTGTTCTCAAACATGCCAAGTAGTCTATTCAAAAAGAAACATGAAACTGTTCATGGAATAACCACATAAGGTTTAGAGTTATTTAAATCTATACATAATTGGGACAAAGAGGATAGTGCATCTGTATGTGCTAAATTTGGGCCTCTTAAACATATTTCATTGACCTTAATTGACTTAAATGTTCTGTGCATGCTTACATCTCTGCCATGGTGTCGGGCAGGTTGGCCGGGATGGCGGTGAGACCTTTCCCTCGACAGTCCACGATGTTGTTGCTGCAGGTACACATGGCGGGGCAGGAGCCTCCGCCCGTGCTGCACGGCTGCAGGCTGGAAGACTCCTGGTGACCTGGTGAGAAAAGAGGGAGAGAGAAGAAACTGCGTGAGAGGTGAACGAGGAGGAACATTAGACGAGAGGAGAGGAATGTGCAGCTCCTACAGGTGGATCGGGCTGGTTTTTAAATCTTAGCAGCATGACTTTCAGCTGGATTACAGGGAGAGATTGTTTGCCCGAGGATTTGCGCGGGGACGCGGAGCAGCTCTTTCGCTCAAGTGGAGCTCGAACCGTGTCACCGGCCCTTTGTGCTTGCTTTGTAAAGCGAATGGCAAATGAACACTCGTTCCCCGAGATGTTTTGACATTGAGAGAAAGAAATGAAACATCCTTCTCTTGACTTTATTGTAAAGCCGTACATCCTTGAGAATGAATGGGCAAGAAAGTAGGTTATCTATTAAAGGAGTGCCACGGAGAGGAGGAGAAAGACGTGAACAATAGAGATGTGGGGGGTGGGGGGTGGGGTGGGGGGATGGAGGCGATTGATGGCCTCCCAATAACATCCATTGATCTCGCTGCAAATTTTCCTCCTGAGTCTGCGTTCCCTGGGCGGAATTGATGCCATTCTGCACATTCAGCTTTACAACCCCCCCACCTCTTCACTTCCATTTGTTTTAAAACATTTTCAACTTTTCAATTTGCATACAGAGCGCGCAACCCATCACACTGTCTCTAGACACCTGTTCAAATAGCTGCGGCACTGTCAGCGATGTGGTGAAGAGCGGGCGCTCGCGCTGCCGGTACGCCGTGTTTGGTACGTGTGTTGTGTGCTCGCGCGTGTGTGTGTGTGTGTGTGTGTGTGTGTGTGTGTGTTAAAGATGTGTGTCTAACCCAGATAGAATGAATAAAACAGACTTTTAAATGGCCTCATTTACACAGCATTACTAATCCAAGTTTCAAACCATGAATATTTGATTACCTTCCTATCTATCTATTGCTCAGCTTGTGTGGAAAATACTGGCGCGAGAGAGAGAGAGAGAGAAAAGGGGTGGGGGGTGTAGAGTCGGTGAGAGGAAGACAGAGTGAGTGATGGTGAAAGTCAGGAAATCACGGTGCTCACAACTCCACTCCCTTAAACAGGGAGTTAAGATCGCTGCCAAAACACCCAAACTTTACCATGAGGTCAGCGGCCTCAGCCGTCGGACCATTTAGCTATTGACAATGTTTGAGGTCAGGTTTCATGTCCGTGGCTGAACGGTTAACTGAAGGGAGGGGACGCTCTGACGGAACTGGGAAGCAGGTAAACACAACAAATAGCATCAAGAGTGCGCAGTCGCTCAACCTGCGTGATCTGAGGCCCTGTGATCTGGTAAGGCATGAGGTTTGACACATCTGGGATCAGGTGTAGGGCAGAGAAGAAGTCCCCTCTGATCTAACATGGCACATTTGACAGGTCTGGGATCAGGGAGAGTGCACAGCACAGCTGGAGCGGCCTTAACAATGACAGCTCTCTGACAGGTATACTTGAGGTGAGGCTGTTTGATGTGCGCTCGTCCCACGTTCTGTCTTAGTGCTGTTTCCCCCATTAGATCGTTCCCCCTCCGCCGTCGCTGCCACTCTATTCCCGTCCCATTTCCCTTGTTTTATTTGCTTTCTTCTCTCTCCTCCTACAGCTGCTCTTTCTGTTCTCTCTCTCTCTCTATTTTCAGCCTCCCCACGTCCATATCCCTGCCACTGCGGCCCATTACCTCCCGTCCTAATACACCTTTACATTTAACCTCACTCTCCCTTTTTTTTCTCATCATTTCAAAATGTTATCATTCTCCTTTTTTCCATTTGTCCCTTCCCTTAAATTACCTTCTAGCACAACAGCAAGCTTCTCCCTCTCTTCTCTCCCCCCTTTCTTTCTTTTCACAGTCATTTCTTCCCTGTTTCCCACAGCACAAGTTGTATTTTATTCCACCCCTTAAGCACTTTATTACTTTATTGCTCATTGCCCATTTCAAACATAATATTTTTATTTCATTTATTTTTCCTTGGGAGCAGTAATTCACTGCAAGAGTCATTAATTCTCTCTTCTGTAACCCTAAATTAGTGCAAGCAGCATGTGAATGATCAGGGGGCGTGTACATGGAAATGTTTTGCTTGGTAGAATCACTGCAGGAGCCGCTCCGACAAACTTAAGTCGCTCTAATCTAAACTCCAGTCAGAGGATTATGAATAATTACGATTGAAAATGGTAGAGGTATTTATGTTTAACCCTCATATTTTCCTGATGTTCTCAAAAGGAGCTAATGGATACAGACACAAAATCCTCACAGTGAAAAATCTTGTTTTCCTCTGTTCGCATAAAATAAATAAGACGATTTTCTGAGAGAAGCTCAAACTGCTTCGGGGTCTTTGAAAGTGAAGATGGAAACGGAGAGAAAACTCAAATGAGCTGGTGGTCATGCACCGGAGTCTGTTTACCTAATTCAAATTAAACCAAGAAGTGTTTACTCTGAAAACTATAATTCTTAAATCAATTTTTAAACCAGATTTAGTTTTTATTTAATTTTTTTTAAATCAATTTTTAAAAATTCCTAGCTTCTTTTTAATATCGAACTCTGGGTTGACGATGAGAAATGACTGCCTGGGAAAATGTGATATTAAGCTTCAAAGTGAAGCAGTAAACGTGTTGCTCTGCTCGTTACTGACAAAAATGGCCAATATTCCGGCCGAATACTGAGAGTCAGTGAGTCGTGATGCCGGGAGTGCTGCAGCATTTTATCACATTTTGCAAAAACTAATAACTCGCTGTACCCCGTTTCTCCCTCTCCTGGATTTCACAACAAAACGCCTCTCCGCTCCCTCCTCTCTGCTCCTCCGACACAGCGCCACCCCGCCCCAAATCCCCCGCAGGTGGCCTGGCCTGGTCGCAACACAAACTAGTTAACGCGCAGAAAAAAAAACACACTGTGCTGAACACTGGAAACACAAAAACAAAAAAAGCGTGTGTGCGTGTTTGTGTGTGTTTTTATGTGTATGTGCCAGTGAGCCAGTTGCTAATGAGTCCTTCACTGGGAGTTCAACCTCTGGTCACTCATCCACTCAAGGAGAAACTGGGAATATGTGTTTGTGTGTGAATGCATGAATGCATGACACACAGAGAGGCAGAGAAATACATAGTTTTTGTGTCCATCCTGTTTGTTTTGACCGATAAGTCGTAAATGATCATTCGCTATTGAGACTCGCAGAGAACCAATCAGTGATCTACTCACAGCTTTCTTAAAAAAAAAACACAAAACCAGTTCGTACAAGAAGAAACGTGATATCAGCACGTTTCATAATCTGCAGCTGCCAGTCATGCTAATCCTCAACTTTCTGTGTCTTCAACCAACCGGACCCCAAAGTCTCCCCGACTCCCCCCGCTCCCCTTCCGTATCATTACACTCCCACGCCTTGAGTCTCTTTCCCTGGGCGATGAATAGTTAATGATCTGTGCTGTCACGCCGTATGGCTGCGTAAAAATCACAACCCATGGAGAGAGAGGGACATACACCCACACCCACACACACGCACACAAACACACACACACACACGCACACACACACACACACACCTACACACACACACACACACACACATAGACAGACTCGCTCCCCGCAGCTGGTGTTGAGAATGAGATGGCCTTGTGGGGAGTGAAGGTTCTCATGCTGTTTTTCCATTGTCCTGATATGATAACCCCGGTGCACGCCCACATGCACATGCTCTCTCCCTCAGACGCTGCAAGTTCAAAGCCACAATGATCCATGTGCGAGGAGGTGAGAGGTCATGAATAATGACAACTGAGGAGCGGGGTACTACTGTCAGCGGGGGCCGCCTCTGCGCCAGCTGTGGGTTTTATACATGTCAGGCATATTTCCCTGGCACTGCTGCCAGCTCCTGAAAGCTGGAGACACATGAAAGGGCAGGAGGAGAGAGCCAGGGGGCTGCCCGGCGGCATGAGGAGCGGTCAGGTGGCTGCCAGGTGAAGACACTGAGACAATAACAATGGGTGAGTGTAGGGAGGAGAATATTTACGAGCAAGAGCGAGGAGGTTTTGGCATGAATGATCGAATGATCTGATCAAAGTAACCATCTGTTTTAAAAAAGTTTCTCTTTTTGAGATGCTGGAAAGAAGGGTTCCCTTTCCTCTGTGCATGTTAATGACTTGAATAATAATAAACATGTTTTCAGACATGACCTACGGGTAAAATCTGAAGAATTAGCGACAGAGTTTACTCAGTGTTTGCCTTTCACACATTCACTATGCAGCGGGAGGTTCTCTACAGGACAAGTTCACGACAGCAACAACTCGCTCGCAGTGAATCCAGCGGGGGAACCCCATGCTGTGTTCAAACATCGACTTCTCCTGGATTTCTACTGACTTTTTTCTAGAATGCCAGGTGGATAAAGTCCGTAGAAACTGAGTCCAGTGCACGTCTGAAAGCAGATTTCATGTAACTCAACAAGTCTTACCTGAGCAGCTGAATTCGTGTTTCTGCACCTCTGCAACATTGAGTCCTCTGAGCTCAGGAGGGGTGGTGCACTGGGTGAATAGACCAATTGTTGGCCTCTGTCTGAGCCACTGGGCCAACCAGGCCAGATGACAGTCACAGTTGAGATTGTTGGAGTGGAGACGGCTGTTAAAAAAGCAGAAAGTATAAAATGAATGAACATGGATGCATTAACAGATCTTCACCTCCTTTGCCTCTTTGCTATCTAAAATATCTCCAACTGAAAATAGGGTAAACAGCATGTATTCTTTCCTCTCATCGCATCACATCCCTGTGGGGACACACACTAAATAATACACTTCATGGATGATTGTAAATGGCACATTCTAAAAAGAAGGAACGCTAAAGAGGACTTTTCTAAACCCAGCACTCCAAACACAGAATTCCAGGAATGCTGTGTCTGTCCAGAATAACTCTTGCTGTGGTGCGGTGGACCTCTGGAGCACATATGCTAACTTGCAAACCCATGTGCACAGACACATATGTGTGTACACACAGAGAGGCTATATAATGCAACCCTACGGGGAGCGAGGAAGCCCAAAGAGTCACCACAAGAACAGTGGAGTCACGGCCCTGGGCATTTCAGCTCGGATAATTGTTTTAATTTGTACGTAATTTCAGATTTAGTAATCACATACGAGGCACAATACACAATAGGCTGCTGGGGCTATTTGTGTCTATCTGGGCAAGTTGTTGTTGTGTGTGCTTTAGATGGGGGAGATAATGGCCCTTGGCAATGCTACAGACCCCTCTGTGGTGCTGTAATGGCCGCCTCCCAGCAATGCCTGGAATGATAGAAACCTATATACTCCCATTCCAACATGTGTGACTGCTGCATTGTCTCTTCTTTGCAATAAAGTTTTACCTTACAGTAAATCTCAAGAGGGGTAGTGAATTGTCGTAGTGGCCCAGGTGTGACTTACAAGGTTCGGAGCTTGGGCATGTGGTTGAAGCTGGAGACTGGGATGCTGCTGATGTTGTTGTTGTTCAGCGTTCTGTAAATTAGAAAAAACTGAAATTACCAAACATGTCAACACGTTGTCAGCATGGGGGGTTGGAAATGCGGTTTTCAAATTTATACTTCTAAAAGAGTTTTGATGCCTTTTCCGTTCCATCTTTATAAATCCATCCCCCCCCCCTCCCTTCCCTCTCCATCTCTCTATGTGGTGTCCCACTGGGAATAACACCTCATTCCACACAGATGGGAAGCCCTCGCACCTCCCACGCATATGTACAGTCATGCATGCAAATATACACACGCGCATGCACATACACGCACGATCACAACAGACTTGTAGTCCGAGAGATGTACAACACACACACGCACACACATACACACACACATACACATACACACACACACAAACACACACACACGGACGCACTTCTCTCGAACCCTGAGCATCAGCTGCAGAGAGAGAATCAGGTCATTTCAATCAGCCTAATAACCCTTTACCATTTTTCAACCTGCTCCCCCTTTTAACACAACCTGTCCTCCTCCCCCATAAAACCTATGCATACAGACGCTGCAACACGCCCCCCCCCCACCTCTGCCTCTTTCACCTATATGACAACCCTATCACTACATGTGCAATCCATCCATGCCATGAAAGCAGCCTTTAATGGCATTTTTTTGTGGTCTTCCCACCCCCTCAAAAGAAATCCCACCACAGACACACATGCACAGCTCCGTCTTTCCGCGTCAAAACAACAAGGCTGTCAAAGTGCCTTTGTCTCTGTGCGTCCACATTGTTTCAGGTGGAGCGTTCCAACAGAAGCCTGTGATTATGAGTTTTGACAAGGGATGATTAATTAAACGTTTTAAGAGCTGCACAGCGTGGACGTCCAGGGTGGCACGCTCACATGAATGGGATTTTTTAGCTCCAAGATGGTTGGAGCTCCCTTGTCAGATGGCCCCCGCCCAGGGCTGGATGGGGTGCAGAGGGGGGTGGTGGGGCGGGTAGGTGGGGTGTTAATGTGATGGGGGGGGAACGCGTCTGTCAAACGCGTGGAACAATGAGTTAATGGAGCTTGGCCTCCGTGATGCAGGCCCCCTCACGAGGCCCACTGGGGGTATTTTGGCATCCTAACCGAGGCCATACTAATTAAAGGCCTGTGCTATGTGTATATATTAGTTGTGGTTATTGGCAGGACAAAACAAAGTCTTCACTTATCTCGTTTCTTCATCAAACTTGAATGGAATGGTACAGGGTGGGGCTTGGTGAAATACCATCACTTCAGATACTTACAGCACTTCCAGGCCCCTCAGAGCTCTGAAGGCTCCATCCTCGATGCAGCCGATGTGGTTTTTGTCCAGCTGACTGCAGAGCACACGGAGGGAGAGAGAGAGAGAGAGAGAGAGAGAGAGGCTTTGTTACACAAGACACACACGCACAATCTTTCAGTCTCCCCGTGGAGTAGTTGTAATCATCGATACTGTGAGTGGTACACTGATGGACCATGGTAAATCGATACTGGTTTAGTCACCGCAGCTCATGTAACCCCAAGAGCAGCGCAAGGCGACTTTACCGGTTGTTTATCTGCATTGATACACAACGTAAATCTGTGAGTGCGTGTGAATGTGCATACACTCTGTAAATCACAGTTGCTACGAGACGTCTTTGGGGAGCTGCGTGTGAGAGCGAGCTAGGTAGTCTACTCCATCAGAGTGATATACAATCCACTGAACATGCATACACAAACACGAGTACAGAGGGCTGTTAACCCATACAGAAAAAACACTGTGAACATGCTGGAATTAATCAGAGCGAGTTGTGAATCAAGAGGAGCTAAGTGTCATTTGCTTTAAAGGGATAGTTCACCCAAAAATGAAAATTCACTCATTATCTACTTACCACTATGCCGATGGAGGGGTGGGTGAAGTGTTTGAAAACAATTTTGGATTTTCAGGGGTAAACACCACTGCAGCCAAATCTACTAAAACTGCACCCACCCCTCTATCAGCATAGTGGTGAGTAGATAATAAGTGAATTTTCATTTTTGGGTGAACTATCCCTTTAATTATCACTGATCTGTATCTTTAGCTTTTCATGACAGAGCCCAAAAAAGAGACATCTGTAGATATCATAATGGGCTCTGGAAACTTTTGATTTGGTAATGACCTCTAAGTAAATGTGTTCCTGCAGAAGAGGCCGAGGTACTCACAGGTTTTTGATGTCTGTGGCTCCTCTGAAGGCTTTTCTGGGGATGGACTGGATGAAGTTCTCACTCAGATCTCTGTGGAGACAATAAGCAGACATGAGTTACACATAACTTACACTTGACAACGTGAGTCAATGTGCAGGTTTGGTTGTTTGGATTTGTTTGGAATCGGTACAAACACATTCGATCAACTTCCTGCATGAAGGCCGCCTTTCAGAGTTAAAGCAGTTTTTTTCAACCAGAGCTGCTCCCACTCTGTTCAGTCACCTCCTTGTTACCACAGTCATCGGTGTAGAACAGAAAGCTGAGGGCAGTTTGTTTCCCTCTCTAATGTGCACCAAAGCCCTTAGGTGTTACAGCATGGGGAGGGCCGCTCACAATGGAGTGGTTATTTTACAGTGGCTGCGAGTTATCCAGTGTTCACTCATGCTATAATTTGTTCTCTGTGCCTTGACCACACTGCGGTGTGAGGTGACCAACTCGCTGCCTGCGCACAGACCCAACAAGCAGGCAGCAGGGCAGCGACCAGCGAGGGGTCCTCACCGATCCTGTGGGGCGGCTTCATTAGGACGCGGTTGCACAAAGAACTTTATCTTTGGGCTCTGTGTGTGTGTGTTTCTATGTGTGTGTGCATGTGTGTGTCCAGCACTTGGGAGGGTACAAATAAGGCTTTTGCAAAGTGCATATGTTTGGAAAGCAAGAGAGTGACGGAGGGGAGGGGAGGGTTAGGGGGGACGGAGAATGAGAGAAACACAAGTAGCCATAGTTCTAATTAGCGGAGTCTTTTGTCTGCCATTTAAATGGTGAGCTAACCTCACTGTGAACGGCTCTGTGGCTCCTCTACACACACACACACACACACACACACACACACACAGAGAAACTGTAAGGCGCTATTAAGGCTCCTGCCTTGAAACACACAAACATACACACGGAGGGCTCCCACAGCACAGACGGACGTAAACAAAGTGCTCATGGTCGCCCACAGAGAGGCCAAAGTTCAAACCAGCAACTGTAAAACTACACAAGAGTTTTTTTTTAAGGGTCCTGATGATTATTACTTTTTTAATATTCATGTACACCACAGCACACAATCCCACAATGCACTCAACGAGTATCCCCCACTTATAAAACTCCAGGGGGTGATGTTAAAACAATCTCCCATGACTGCCACAACACATCAAGCTCGCACAGTATACCCAATGGTCCGTCCTTGGCATGAATATTGCACATTGTTTCGGTGGGATACAAAAGATGGGAGCAGAAACCCACCACAAGCGGTTGTGTTGTGCAATCTGTCTAATGAATGGGTGGTTGTGCCTTTATGGTGCAGCAGAAATTAAAAGCGCTCTGTAGGCCGCGGCAAAATACACCACAATTAAAAATGGAATTTGTGTGTTTGCTTTTTTTGTTGCCTTATTATATTAAATCCAAGACAGCTACTTAACTTTTACCAAAATAAAATATAGCATTTTTCTTCCCACAGTTCCCAGTGTTTCGTGGGAAATGAATGCGTGTGTACAGTGAGTGGATCAAACCGACTAACTTGTTGGGTCTTGCCCCATCTTTACACTCACGCCATTAGAGGACGGCTGTTTATTTAACGTCACGTGACCATAAAATGAGCACGGTCGCAGCTTGGGAAAACAATAGTTTTATTCTCGAGTCAAATGTAACGCAATGCGAGCACGCACATCGCTGGCCTGTCCTCAAAGAGAGCATAAATACTCATTCCCTCTGCAAATCTGTAAAACATCTGCACTCGCCTTCAGAGTCCCGTAATACAGTTAGCAGGCAATTGAAGCGATTACACAATAATAATTGATCTGCTCTGCCACATTTTGCAGAATCTCATCAAGCTTCAAACCAGCTTCAGGCCTCCTCACTCACTGGCAGGAATCAGAGCAAAGAGCAGTTGAGCTGCTTCCAGCTCTTTTGTTCTCCTAGTGGCAAAACAGCCTGATAGCAGAGTTGAAAGCTGAGTCAGTCCGGCACCCGGCAATATAATGGTGCCTCTTATCAGGGCGGCTGCTCTGAGTGAGCGGAATGCTTTAGCTCTACCCGGCCCTGCACTCTACCTGATGACTAATTAGTCCTCTCACCTTCCTGCAACACACGCACAGCTGAAACACACGGCGATGCATGCCGTGGTGCAGACACACTGTTAATGACTTCTCCCCCTGGACATCTGGAGTGCGGCATGTCTCCTCTGCGCGCGTCTGGATGTGTGTGTTCGGCCCCCGGGTTACAACAAGAAAAGATAACAGATTGCCGTGCTAGCACAGTGAATGTTGGAGAGCCAGAGGCAACAGTGGCAGCAAGGAGAGAGAGACAGAGAGAAAGAGACGGAGAGACGGCTGGAGTGCAGGACGAGGCGAGAAGGCTCTGACAATACGAATACAATGCAATGTGTGTAAGTAGTAAAATCAAAGCTCTCGGGTGGAATCCACACACTAAATCCTCCGTAATCCTGTTAGCACGCTGTAACGCGATTGGCTGGAGGGATCTATATGCTCCCACTTATGGCGCTGTTTGATTGGATTAGATGCTAAAGTCCTGGGAGGTCGCTTTGTAACTGTAGCTCTGTTCTTGGGACGACGGGTGCCCAAAAAACTGCGCCATGACAACCCCAAAATGATGCTATCCACCGTGCCAGAGAGTCTGCCTTTCTCCCAATTACATCGGCTTTCTCCTTCTGCCTGATTCTTTCACTCTCCTGTCACATCTCACAGAATAATCGCAGTGGTCACGGTTTGGAGTCTGCAGTCTTCTGTGTCCTTTTGAGTATTTATCGTCGGGTTCATCTCCTACGGGAGCCAGAGCAGCATTCAATTTAGCAACGTTACATTTCTGCATTTACACATTCTCAAAACGGCAAACAGGACATTTCTGTGGGAGACCGTGCTGTACTTTGCATAGTCTGTGGTTGCCCCTCACTGGTATTTTCTAAGCCCGGGCCCGGCCGTGCTGGCTCTGAGAGGTTTGACATTTCTGATTAGTTTGGAAGCGGATTTTCAGGGAAGCGCTGATCCCCTTCGAAAAACAGACAAGAAGAGTCACCGCAAAGAGGGATACTGGCCAACCCTAAGTCATGACAGTACATTTAATGTTACAGGCCCCCCATTTCCAGAGTTTGTATTTCACATATGAGGGACATTCTCCTTGGAGCACATTCAAGGAGAATATCCGGAGTTCAGTGCATGTCTGAAAGCAACTTTCTCTGTTCTTTTCTAAAAATCTCCATCAAATCCTTCCGGCCCAATGTGGGGGTCATCAGGTTGTGAAAGAGAGCAGACAGAAGCAGGAGCACAGGTCCTGACCCCCAACTTCACTCCGCTCACAGGCCTCTAGTTCAGGGTAAAAGGATTCATGGAAACCTTCAGGGCCATGCACCCTCCACTGCCTCCACTCCGTCCGAGCACTCATTACAGTGCTGTAAAAACGACCCCGCAGCCTCCAGCCTCAGTCCAGGCCTCCAGGCTTCTCACAGAAGGCTGTGCAATGATGTCAGACCTGCAGCTTTTTTGTGTTTCCTCATGTCCTGCACACACCATGTCGACCAGTCTGTTTTCATTACAGGTGTGTGGAGCAGTGCCTGAGCGAGCGAGAGTGAGTGTGTTCAAACAAATTGGACCTGGTATGGATTTAGCCCTTAATGCACTACATACCCCGAAGAGGGCAGTTAGTTCATTAACGTAGCCTGGCTCTCTTTAGGTGACGTTGCTCACAGTTCATTCCTATTGTAGCCCTAATGATGGAGCAACACACATGTTTTCAGGTGTGTTCTCGCCGTAGGAACTGCCGCCCCTACAGCGTGCCGCATGCGATCAGGATATTAAGGGTTTATCTCACACAAGACCTCAGACAGCAGTATCTTTAAGTCAGTGTAAAGCACTCCGACAATAAACTCGGCTACTGATATGCCCGTTTACAAGAATCCCTGCAGAGTCTATATCTGGAATAATGAGCAATGTTATCAGACATAGCTCAAGGCGCCTGGTCTGGAGATTAGCCGTACGCCGAATGTAATGTCTGGTTCCTGTCTGATTCACATCATTAACCTCTGATCTCTATCACAGGGCACTGCACTAATACTGTACACAATGGGATGTTAATACCAGCAATCCCTAAAAAAAAAGACAAATCTGTGTAAAAAGATTACCATATTATATGTATGATAATCACACTTTCAATTCTTATAACTGTATTTCCTGAAAGCTAAAGACGTTTGTGGGGAGCGATTTATGGATCATAAATCAAACAATTTGATCTGATCTTTTCTAAAGGTTTGATATACGAACGCTGTCCTTTGAGGTTATATGTGGACATGTGCATTTTAATTCAATGACCTAGCTTAACACCTACTTTACTACTTTCTTTTTCCTCCTCCCTGTTTGTTTGTCCTTGCCGGTCAACTTATGCATCATGTAACTCGAGAGGGACACATTTTTTCACTGTAAGGGCAAGTTGGGTTGATTTCTTAATAACAGCTCTGGAAAATACAATTTCAAATGTTTACTTAAAGTGTTGCTGGTAACAGTCCCACAGCTTCGCAGTCACAGGTCAGCCCGACATCGAGCTAAGAAAACATTTTTATCCCTGTAGTATAATGATTAGATTTCATACTGATAAAAAACGGCCGATCCTGAAAAGAGGCGCCTGTTTGGTGCTCGTATATGTGCCAGTGGAAGAGCAATTATTTTAAGAGTGTGTGTTTGTGTGTGCGTAACTAAAACGGAGTGTTGTTTTTCCTGATTTCTCGACTCGACCGCATGATAAGAAAATGTTTATCCTCGCCAAAAATGCCATTATTTCATTCCACCGTTCAAAAGGGGGAGGAGGAGACAGAGAAAGAGAGCGGCAACGTGTCTGATTACTTACTCATTAAGAGAGTTAATGAGGTGTGTGCGGGCTGTTAAAAGAATGGCAGTGTGCTGCCACTAACTGCTAACTACCTTCTTCCTCCCTGCACGGTTAAGAACCCACAAGACACACACACACACACACACACAAACAACCACACACACAAACGGAGGACAAGAGAAGTGGCTGAAGATGGAAACGCAGCAACAAAAACGACTCAAGAGGAAACTGCAAGTAATGGGTCATGGTTATTTATGTTTAAATCCATATTTTGTCTTCATCTGCGGCAAATGCATGATTTCTCCACTTAAAACTCTATTATTCACTGCATTGACTGAGCTTTGAAAAGTTACAGGTTACTTATTAGCACAGATTTGATGTTGAAGTGTCATTTTATTTGTCAGCACTCTCCTGGAAGCTGTTATGAATTATTGAAAAAACTTGACCTGACTTAAACTCATCCTAAATCCCTTTAGACCTGCGTTGAACTGAAAAAAAGATCTGCTCTCTCTGTCAGTGATGAGACTCCAGCAAGCAGGAGCAGGAGCAGGGAGGGGAAGTAGGAAGTTAAAGTGAGGTAGGTGTAACCATGTCCCTGTTGGACCTGTCACCATGGAGGCAGGAGGTAGCTGTTATCCACGGTTTAAGACCATTTCTGAGCTTCAAAGAACACATGACATCCCCCCGCGCCAGAAGTGGAAAAAAAAATCGGAATATGTTAACATACTGCGTTTATGTGAAGACACATCTTTGGCTGAGTTACAGAGAACAAGACGAAAAGGAGAAGAAAACTGCAGTGTCAGACGGATGAGAAAAGAGGGAAGGTGTTAAAAGCGCAGGATAACAAAAACAGGTGAGAAGGAGTATATGGATCGAGGCTGCAGGGCCTTTGGGTGCTTGCCAAAACACAGGCATGCGTGTGTGCGTGTGTGTGTGTGCATGTGTGGCCCAGGGAGTGTGTTTCTGTGTGTGGTCAACAGTAACTGCGCCTTCCTTCTCACCCACATGCCACCCTTTCTCATCCTTCTTTCTCCACACCTTGAATTCTCGCTCGAATGAATGATAAACAAGCCTCCAGGGCAAGGGCCTCGCTTAACTTTCTCCCCGGCTTCAATACCTCCGTGCAGCAGTCAGTGCAATCTGGACCAGGAGGAGCGAGACACCACCACCATCACCGTGATTACCATTATCATCCGGAGGTCAAAGCACGGCCTTAAAAATAAAAAATCTTTCATTCGTGTTCGCGCAAATTACCATGCACAGACGCACACACGCGAGAACGCACAGTGTGTAAAGTGTTTCTCGAGTCCCTTTGTGGTGGAGATGAGAGGAGGAGGAGATGGAGGAGGAGGAGGAGGAGGAGAGCTGGATGGAGCTCGGTGGGAGGAGGACTTGATAAGTGGGGAAGGAGAAACTGCTGCTTTTATAAAGGGAGGAATAAACAGGCATGGTTTAGGAAAACTCTCGCACAAAAAAAAACCCGGAGAGGCTCTCATCCGTCGTAAGTCTCTCAACGAGGCCTAAATATAGACTTTACAAAGAATCCTAATGAAAAACAAACACTGCGCTAATACCAAACGCAGCATAATTCAACAGCGTCTGTTTCCCTTTGTAGATTCTTTTTTTTTCCCCTTTCGAAAGCTAATGTCAACAGCAGACCACCGAAAACCAGTACAAACAGCCGGGGAAAACGCTTGAGTAGAGCCGCATGTCACATCACTGCAGTCTCTCTTTCCCCCCGCGGTATCGTTTTCTCTATTTATTTATGTGGACTTCAGGAAATAAGTCATCAGGCAGCATTATCTCATTTCCAACAGACCCCGCGGACCATTACAGCGGAGCGCCCATTTATGTGTTTAACCCTCTAATGTCGCACGCCTCTGTACACGCTGACAGAGGAGAACGGAGGCCATGCGGGTGCATCTGGAGAGGGTCTGTGATTTATTCCCATGTTGAAAAACACTGCCAGCGCAACACCCTCTGTCTGTGCCTTTCCGCCCCGCTCTCATAACACACACACACACACACACACACACACACACACATCCCCAAACTGTCTCCTGTCGATGGGACCTAAAGGGGATTTCATGGATGGGCTCCACTCTAATCATCTACAGCTCAACGACCAATGAGAAACACACAGTGCTCCCAGACTGGAACGCTCGACAACCACCGAGAGAAAACACAATGTCAGGGGAACTTATCAAATCCACATGAGGGCTGACAGACGCAGACGCACACACACACACACAGCGAGAGAATCAAGACGGAGCTAGTTTAACTGTTGCCCACATCTCTTCTTTCACCATAAATGATTCATGATGTCTGTGTGTATTCGTCGGTCTTGAAAATCCCATATGAGCGCATACATTTGGCCGTGCGCTCCGCTGCCACCCGTGAAGTAAATGAAAGAGTTAACGTGGCACAGAAAGAAGGAGGGGAGGAAAAATCCATCCCGGCTCTCGATTCACCCCTCATTTCCCCCCCTGCCATTATGTGTACTTGTGCTTTCTGAGTATGTCTAGGCCTTGCATTGGGCAGCCAGGCTGAGTGATGGAGCGGGGGGCCGAGCGGCATCGATCATGACAGACGCTTACAGGCGCTATCAACGGACGGCGGGGTGCACGATAGCGCCGCTCCGCACGGTGACACCGCCAGGCCCCGTCCATCCATCATGCTGATACCTGCTGGACAATGGGGGAAAAGTGTGGGGAGACAAGGGAGAGGAAGGAAAGGAGGGAGGGCGAGGGAAAACACACCTCTCAACGCGTCCATTACCTATCCCCACATTAGCCGGCAGGCTTCGGAAATAATGATCTCCATCTCTGAGATCGGCCTGGAAATCGTTTTGCAGATTTTGCAGTCATGTTTTACACTGAGCCGGGACAGTAGTCAAAAGGATGGAGGCATTTAGGAAGACGACAAAGCCAATCTGGGTGGCTCACACACACAAACACATTGTGTGGTCCTGCTAAACTACTTATAGATGCCTCTCTGTGAACAGCTGTCTACCTAGAAAGTGGTAAACTGATCCTGGGGGATCGGATGGCAGCTCTTCCTGGAAGCGCTGGTCTGAGGTCAGTGTTACTGAGCCGCTGTGATGACAGACCCACCACACCTAACCACAGGCAGCTGATACCAGATCAGAGGCCTGTCAGGAAGATGCACACAGTCAGGAGCTATTTACATCAACACGCAAACCCAGCACACTTCAGGAAACTTAATGGAGTCCATGCGCTTCGACGCGATGCAGAGCGAGGGCTCTGCTCCGTGGGAAGAAGTGGGAGCGTAGAGAAAGAGAGATTTGATGAATGGTGACCAAACTGAACCCCTGCATGGATCAGCTTGTTTCCTCTGCCTCCCTCTTCCCAGGGGACTGGTACACATCCTCCTCTATTGTCAGGACTCACTGTAGTCGAGAGTGAAACCTCCCAGTCATTACGATAGCCGCCATCACACATGGAAAGTATCAGCGCGAGAGGGGAGGAGAGGAGAGGAGAGGAGAGGAGAGGGGAGGAGAGGAGAGGAGAGGAAGGGGGGAGGAGAGATGAGGAGAGGTGAGGAGAGGAGAGGAGAGGAGAGGACTGAGCCGGAGGGAAGGTGAGCAGGGTAGCTGTGTCCATATTGTGCCTGCTCTCTGTCCAAATCCCTTGGAAATCTAAACTTAAAAACTGCCCAGAGGTACTAGCTTTAATATACACGTTCAAGGACATGTGGTCAAAACTCATTATAGAAGGGGGGGAAATTTCCCCTTTAACTCCTCTTCTTATTGGATATACAATAATTTATCTAAATTGATAACCAATTGCTTGTTTATTTCCTCTTTATATGTTTAGATAAACACTTTGTTGTTCTTAATATATGTAGTAAATATATAGTATATATATGCAGCTTATTGCAGTGGGGAAAGTAAGGCCACTTTGCACTGAGTGGGAGATGCAGTCGTCCCACAGGACAGGAGAGAGAGGTGAATTGATGGAACAATAAAGGCTGCAGGCTCTTCTCCGTGCTACCTTCACCGCCTCCCACCTCCCCATGATGTATGAGGCAGGTGCATTGTGGCTGACGTCAAGTCTACAACTCACCCAGGGCATGCATCACCTTATCTTTAACAGGACACGCTCACATGCAAACAAGTGATCCCTCCGAGGAAACATGCATACAGTGCTTTCACTCCCACACACACACACATACACAAACACGCAGGCACGATTTATCTCAACGCGGATGACAGCAATGTAATCAGCAGCAGGTCAGGCCTCTCATCTTCCCGTATCTCTGCAAACTACACAGTGCAGGTGACTGGTGGTTAGCTACGACAAGAGCAGCTCCGTCACAAACACAAGGTAGGATTTGTGACATGTGCGTCACGGGATACGACAGCCTTGCCACGAGCTCCCAAATTTCACCTGTTGAGAGCACTGTTACATTCCCCTCATCCTACAGCAGAAGAATGATAGGACAATTTGCCTTGAGAGGATTGTCGATCAAACTCCAATAAAAACAAATTGCTGTTCAAAATGCAATTTTCTCTTACTACTTTCTTTATTGATTAATATGCCCTATATTTTATCAATCAACTTATCAATAATTTGTCATATTTCTACTGAGGACTTAAATGCTGAGAATTTGGGGCATTCTTGTGATAACTTTGTTTGCTGATTGACAAAATTGGAAGTCAGAAAACATTTTATAATGGAAATAAATTGAAAATGCAAATATAAAGATCATGACTGAAGCCCATAGTTAAATTGTCTGGAACTTGAATTAAAGCTATGATGTGTGGCTACTGCAACTACATGTGTATGAGGAGCTGGAGGACTGAGTCAGAGAACAAGGCTACAGATGATCAAAACAAATAAAGTGGATACATGCTGCAGAAAACAATAGTTTGAGAATGAAAGAGTTGTTCTTAGACTTATTAGTCATCCTCCGTGAAAAGGAGAACTCAGCATCTCCATCTGTTCATCGCAGGCTCCCTGTTACGTAAGTAAAGAGGTAAAGGTTAACCACTGGTCAGCTGGCAGCATGTATGTGTGTGTGTGTGTTTGTGAATAGTTTCCTTCTCGTGACAGGTGTGTGTACATGTCAGGGGTCAGTAAAGGCATTCGTGAAGCTATGAATAAATAACTCCAGGGTCTCTGAGACTATGGAAATCTTCATGAATATTACATGAGGCTGTCAGGAAGGAAAACGGCTCTGCTCTCACTCCGGTGTCAGTGCGCACAGACCAACAGAGCACACACACACACAAACACAAACTTTAAATTAATTTGCTTTTTTTAAACTTTCGGTTTTGAAGTGTTGAACCCTACATTGTGAAATAGAGAAATTGGTTTAAACATTTCACCTTTTTTAAATTTCCATTGTTGTGAGCATATTGTTTTATCTTTTTCATAATCAATCTAGTTGCAACAACTTACATCTTCTCCTTTCTGATCACTTGTGCATTAGTGATAGTTTTCTTAGATGCATGAATTCAACTTTTTGCTCACGCCATTCGACCCTGACGTTTTTTGTGGAGTCATTTGACCTTCGCGGCTGCAGTTTCAGGGAGAACAAAAGTAAAATGCAATGAATGTAAATCAGAGCCTCTGGGCTTTCATTTTCAGCCTGGCTTTCTATCAGTGCTCCTCATAAAGAAAGTCATTCCACAAGAGCTAAAAGCCCTATACCGCTCAGATTCATTTTCTCGCAGGCTGCAACTGTGTGTGTGTGTGTGTTTGTATGTGTGTGTGTATACTCCTAATGATGGGATGGGTCCTCGGCCAAAACCAGAGGTGCGAGGCCAGAAAATGCAGAGGTGCTGGTTGCTAGGAGACGAAAGGTACCCAGCTGGAATTATGACTAAGCCTTGAGGGTAGCGTATCTGTGTGTTCCTGTGTGTGTGTGTCCGTGTGTGTGTGTGTGTGTAGCAGGACTGAGCCTGGCAGAGGAAGGAAAAGGACAATGGAGTTGTTCCCAGCTGTGCTGCAGTGGGTGGGAGACGTCCTGAGAAAAAGAGCTTAACAATGGACATCAGTGACTGCTCTGGATGTTTGCTCTGCCCTCGACAATGCTCTGGAACACCCTCATCCTCCCACACTGACAGCCCACACACAATATAGGCAGGCGAGTGAAGAGTGAAGCAAAGTGTACAACCGCAGACAAAGACCAACAATTTCTGCTAATGGTTATGAACGATCTGCCACTGTGACCAACGAGACGCTTACAATTATTTCTCATGGCAGACCTCAAAGTGAACAGTTTTCATTGGAACTATTTCTTTGGTAAAAGTCGCTCCAATGAAAATTGTTCACGCTGAGGCCTGTGGAGGATCCAGTGTAACCATGACACTGTTTCTGGAAAAACACATCGCTCGTATGTCATTCTCTCAGTACTTAGCCTTGAACAAATTCAATTTATTTCTGCTCTTTTCAAACCAAACGAGTGGAACCAAAAAAACTTACAAGGTCTGATGCCATAAATGATGGTTTGAAATTACTTTAATGTTTTGATACAAGAGTTAGGCTACGGCCGTTTAACTATGTGTACTATGAATCAGCTTTAATCCCATAATCCTATTTCATCTCCATACGAATGTGCATTTAATGTGACCTCTCACGTACACTGGGCATGAACATGCAATTAAACAGGAAGCATTGTATTGCTGGTTGCAGAGAGAGCTAGGCTACAAATAAAAATGCACGAACAATAGCTTGTCTTCTACACATGTAAACAGTTGTGTCATTGTAAAAGGCAGATTGTGCACAGCAGCTGTTAGCAAAGACAACAGGGTCAACAACACAATTGATTCTCCATGTTGTGTTCTACATTAGACGCTGGGGCTATAGGCAATGAATTTTTCTTGAATCATCAAAGTCTGCATTGCTCAGGAAAAAGAGCCAAATCAGCAAGACGTTGTGTCTACATCATCGGTTCCAAGCATCTTAGTTTCTGCCCGTCGAGACTAAAATTTTGACGTGCAAAAAACAAAGTAGTGTGGATGTAGCCTGAGGTTCCTCCTTCCCCTTCAGTTCATTTGATATGTGATATGACCCACTCACATTCCTTTAATTCTTTTTGTTTGTCAGATATGGGCTTGATGTGTATTCATTAATGAGTGACCAGCCTGGAGGAGCAGATGTGAGCCGCAGTGCTCAGGAGGTAAAGATGAGGCCTGAGAGGACTGAACGTTCAGGGTTAATGAACCTTTACAGAGGTGCAGCTGTAGGCATGGGTTATTAACATGGGGGCCAAACACACACACATCCACACATCCACACACACACACACACACACATACACACACACACACACCCACAGACACACAGACACACAGACAGAGTGTGCTAAAGCATCCCTTTGTCTACCTTCAACTACACTTCATCAATAAAAATAACTGAAGTGTATTTCAACACTAGCGTTGTAACTCTTCTTGGCAGTGTCTGAAGATAAATATATCCCTGCATGAAGGAAGCAGTCTTTCCCTTTTCTAACACACGGAGTCAAACACAATGGAGGTGAAGCATATCTGTCATCATCCACCAGCATTAACGTAAAGACTGATTTCTCCCCGGGGCTGCGAGGCGTCTGTTTGGAGTAATGAGTGCATACCAGTACAGTTAGCATACTGTCGCTAGCCAGATGAGGACAATACCTTTAGATGAATTAATGAAACGATGACAGCTATGAGGGATAAGTAGGAAAACAGTGACTTTTTGTTCCACATGTGTGAAAACAATATTGAGGCCATTTGTACAAACATGCCAGTGTGCTTGCTTGTGTAATTGCGTCTCTGACAGAGTGTGTCTCTGTGTGTTCCTCAGAGCATTTTCTTGATTGTTTTATTGTTATAAGCTCTGCATGGATGCTGATGCATATCCATGGGCAGAGAGCATGCATATTTGTGGTTGAGTGTGTGTGTGTGTGTGTGGGTATGTGTGTATGTGCATGTATGTTTGAGACTGGTAGCACCAGAGGAGGCTGCGTCCCACAAAGCCCGCCTGGCACCCACTAGAGGGACCACTGGCAGAGCAGAGGGCATGAAATTAAAACTCACGACCTAGGACAGAGGGTCGTGAGGCGGAGAAAAAGTCAGGGGGAGGTTGAGAAGGAGGAGGAGAGAGGGTTGGCGGACGAGAAACAAAGGATAATAAAGATGCAGAGGGGAGGACAGGACGCAATGGGCGATATACCATCACCCAAGTCAAATAGGAAACAGAAGAAATGTGCAGATTTGGGTTTCAGAGTGAAAATGTGTTCTGCATTAATGATGCCTGCGGAGATTCCTCTCTATACCATATCTGCATCAGGGGGAAAATATGATCTAACAGAAAGAAAATCGGAAAATCCGTCAACTGTCCAAAGAAAAAAAAAAAACACAAGAAGGAGCTGTTTGGAGAAAAAGTGCTGCTGACCCTCAGAACTTCAAACCATACATCATCATATGTGCTGACCGGCTTTGTTGCCAGACATACATTTGGTTTGTGTTTCTTGTGATAGCAATAGATCACGCCACTGGTCTAGACCTAATCAACGACAAGGCAGCTCTGGCACGCATGCCCTCACACACACACACACGCTGTAGGCCTATATACCATATTCAACTCTGACCTCCTGAAAGAACAGGAGGCCCCGAGAGGCTATGATGGATATGCCAGACACAAGCAGTGTGTGTGTTAGTGTGTGTAAGTACACACAGTGTGCTTACCTGACAGTGCTACATCCTGTAGCTGAACTTGCCATTTATTTTCTTTGGTGTATTTTATTGCTTTAGTGCAAATCTCCCCCCCCCCCCCCCCCCCAGCTACCCTGCACACTGGCACAGAGAAGATGTTTACTGAGAAAATAATACACACATACACACTCAACTGGGCAGGCACACACACGCACGCACATGCGGCTGGGAACAGTCTAGCGGATGTCCTCTCTCCGAGGTTCCTATCTCACCCTAGCCATGACCTTTCACCCCGGCACTGTGAGTCAGGCTGGGAGGGCCCAGAGCGTGACCAATCCATTAGACTCCTCTGACAAGGATGAGGATGACATCTGAACCCCCCGAGGCAGGGGAGGCAGGAAGACGATGAACAGAAGGAGGGCTACTAAAATGAGTGGGAGTAGACGGGCTGCTGTCCCAAACACTTTCACAATACGTTACTGAGAAAAGGCCTTTATGCTCTGGTATGTAAATTGAAATCTTTGAAGCAAATAGTTGCTGTTGATCTTTGCCCTGTGCTTGTGGTTGTACTTCTGGAATGAGGCATCCTTGGTTTGTTTCTTTTTTAGCCGACTGCAGGTTGCAGTGATTTTATGAACAAAACTATGTAAGAGAGTAAGTTAAGCCAAATAAAGAAGCAGAACAGCGACAGTAGAAAACAACTCTGATTCTTCGTTATTGTTTGAAGAACTAAAGTTGATTTAAAAGAACTTGTTTTAGTGCCGGTAAGAAATCGGGAAGTGATCGCCGAGCAATTTCCAACTCATCCTGCACCTCTACACGTAAACAAGAAGATGCATTCAGCCACAACAGCGTGTGATGCCTTCGCTTGGAGCTGAAAAGAGAGACCTCTGGGAGGATATAAAGGAAGGAACAGGAGCGGCCCTGTGAGGGCGAGAGATGGAGGGAAGGAGGAGGATGGGACTCAAACGATGAGCGAGTGAGAGTGACAACCCCGTCTGGAATGCCTTTGTCTGCGTCGGCTAATATTTGCTCTTGGATTTTGCTTTTTCCCCTTCTCTTATTTGCTGTTGACAGAGAGGAATGAAAAGGCAGATAGCCAGCGGGTTACCTAGGAGCAAGACTTTTGTGCATGTGTGTTTGCATGAGTGAGAGTGTGTGCGTAGCCAGCAGGTTCCCAGGCAGCAGGTGGTGAGCTCAAGCCGAGAGTATGGACGGAGTTCAGGAATCTTGTTTGCTGCTCAGAAGTTGCTGCTACTCTGCAATTAACCCTGTTTAGAACCACAAACACATGCACCACAACATGTGTGTGAGAGAAAGGACGGAGACGTGCAATGATGCCAAGACCCCCTCCCCTCACTCCCCTCCCCTCCTGAGGAGTCCGGGGTTGCGGCAGCCTGGGTGTCTGCCTGAAGGCCAGGCTCACAGCGGGTCAGTCGTGGCGGCGGCACTTTGATGTCTTTGTGGCGAGGCTCCGTGCCTCATGTCCACGCTCATTAACTTCCTCAATGACAGATCAATGTGAGCCCGCAGAAGGCTTTGCTTCCTCAAAATTACAGCCCATTAACCGTCCCCAGGTCTGAGTCCGAACTGGCCTTGGCGAAGCTCGGGAAAAACAAGCAGACAATGCAGCGAGAGACGGGGAGATTGTTCCCTCACGATTGCATCCATTAAACGAGAGCAGCCCCCTCACACGTGCAAAGAGGATATTGCCCACTTAACTCTGGCATCTCGACTTCCTGCGGCTTAGCGCTCGCAGACTGCAGCCACATCTCTTTGCATCCTGTAGTTCTCTGTCTAATGATTAGGAGATTATGGCCCCTCTGTCTTTTTTGCACCCTAACGTCAGTCACGCGGAATTAGCCAACCAGAGAGCTGAAACCATGAGAGCAGTTCCGACTTGTCTCTGTCGGCACCACCCGCATTGTCAAGATCGAGCACTTAGCACCTTGAAAAGCACCTCTCGACTGTTCCGTGTCTTTGTTTTTTCTCATGCTCCATCTCATTTTGTTGATTCATACTGCTCGTCCTTGTGTTTTCACGGCCCGCTAGTTTGAGTAAAGAGGAGTGAAAGAGAATCTCTATTCGAATCTGTCTGGGAGATAAGGATAGTGCCCTTAACAGAGTCTTACCTCTGATTTGTCACTTCCTCTGTCTGTCATTGGGTGACAGCATTTGCCAATAAAGTTTGGATAACATGAGCGTAGAAAGTTAGGATCTTCGACATGAAAAACTTTTTTTAAGAACTTAAACAAGGCTAAAATGGACCAAGGATTACATATTTGAAGGTTCTTGCTGTGGATACATGTCTTTTTAGGCATCTAAAAAAATCTGGGTGGTGATTGAAGAAATTATTAATATTTTGAGTAACTAATTAGTCAAGAGTTTTCTCAGTGTAATAAATAAATGATCTGAAGGTATCTGAGGATTTTGACACAAAAGTGACTCTGCAGTAAATGAGAAGCTTTGAATTACTTCACATCTTGTGCTGCTCAGGGAAATCCCATATGTAACATTGCAATGCCCCCCATATACACACACACACACACACATACACACACACACACACACACACACACACACACACAGCCACATAAATATACCTCCAGTAACTCAAGTGTTTATGTACACAAGAGATGCATAGTTCTCACATGGCACTGAATCATTGACACATGAATGTACAAAAGCGTGCACACACACAC
Source organism: Platichthys flesus (assembly GCF_949316205.1). Classification (NCBI taxonomy): domain Eukaryota; kingdom Metazoa; phylum Chordata; class Actinopteri; order Pleuronectiformes; family Pleuronectidae; genus Platichthys; species Platichthys flesus. Next base: position 11,158,368 of record NC_084956.1, read on the forward strand.
ACACACACACACACACACATACACACACACACACACATACACACACTCAGATCATCTGTACTCTAAATATTTAAAAAGACTATTCCTCCGTCTGTAATTAAAACCATTGCAGCATTCCAACGCTGTTTCCCGGACCATCACCCCATCAACCCATTTCTCTCTCTCTCTCTTTTAGTCTCGTCTTCCTTCCTCCATTTTGACCTTTGCTTCAGTTGCCTAGAAATGGGATGTTTGAAAATCTTCCAAAAACAATGAGACTGTGGGAATACTCTGTGCAACAACTGCCCTCTCCATGACACCCATGAATCCTTCTCTCCTTCTCTTTTTCTCTCTCTCTCTCATGAGCAGCCCATCACCACCCACCGCCACATCGCCTCTTCACTCGCAGCTCATCTAGAAAAGGCATCGGTTCATTTTATCGTCGGGAGACAAAGTAAAAAGGTCAGGTTTTGTCTGGAAGGTATGGGCAGCTGTCTCTCCCGAGGAAAAGGTTGTTGCCCTTCCACGGAGAAGTAATGATATGTTAGGACAACCCGCAGAGCAAATACAGGAACTGTGAGTCAGCACCGCACACTGTTTGGTTACAAAACTCAGGGGCATCTATCGTGCCCGGGCCTGTGGGGATACTGGGGGTAAATCCTCTCCCTGGCCCACTGCTTCCTCCCATTAGAATCTGCCCAAATCCTGCCTTTATCACCGTGTTTGCTCTGCTGAGCTCTCTAATGCTCTCCAGCTTCTCTCACAAGGTAGGTGTTTATATGTGAGTGTGTGTGTGTGTTTGCTTTGGCCTGCGCCGTAATGCTTCCCATCCCATCACCATCAACATGGATGGAATGCAGAGTATAATGCGACAGAGTCCTGAGAGTGGGAACACACACTTGGAGGCTCACAGGACAGACATTCCTGGAAAGGAGAGCGACAGTATATTTGTCAGTATCTAGTCTAGTATCCATAGATGTGGAGCGTGCGTGTGGGTGTGTGTATACGTGTGTGTGTGTGTGTGTGTGTGTGGAGTTGTAAACAGGCGCTTCTCATGAAGTGGAGATGGTCTACGGAGAGCTGCTCTCATTTCAAACATCATTTATTTATCAGCCCCCTGTGTGAGACACACACACAGTCACACAGAGTGACTGAAATTCTGCAGTTTATTCCATCACGCACCAGCGATCAACCTCATTCCCTCAACCTTCTCTCCCCCCCCCCCCCCCCTTCTTCCTTCCTTGAAATCGATGGACTGTTTTGTCACCCAATGTTGTGTTTCGTGCAATATTCATCTGAAGGAAGAAAAGGAAAAAAAAGCCCCTCTCACACTCAATGAATTTTCATAAACTCTATTCTGTGCCGATTGGTAAATGAAGCACCACGGGCTTGACACACACATGCACGTACCGGTGCAGGCACACACACATGCACTAACAACCCCATTATCCCAGCTTCAGGCGAGGGCTTTGTTTTGTACCACCGAAATCTGACAGTGATTTATGGAGAAAGGGAGTCACACTACACCCTGATACACACAGCAACACAAAGCAAGGTTACTCGCCCAAACACGGGCACAAAGAAAGGTTACTGCTTCACCCACAAAGCCACACTGACGGCGGTGCACACTGTGGTCCGGGGTCAACGCCACATCAATGCAGCCCAAACGGATGGATTCAGCCGACCCACTCAAATGAATGCGTTGGCCACTTTCAATAACTTGTTTTGATGAATTCCATGAATCCCTCTTCTTCCTCACTCGATGATTCCCTCAAAGACTCCTCCGGAAACTGTGTGAGGCACGGACAAAAAAAAAGCAAAACCGACTCCCCCGATGTCCCACTGAGCCCATGTGTGTGTATATGCCATCTACTTGAGTCATTTTCTGCTGCATTACCACTGCGGTTCTGACTGTATGGTGAACCCTGCGAGGCCAGACACACCCTTCCAGCGCAGGTATGCCCTCCACACTGCCAGGCTCTATCCTTCTGTGTGGGCATGTTAGAGCCTCTTTACATGTGCTATCAGTAACAGCTCAGGTGAGGACACCACATTCCTCCTGATACATTATGAGCGTTGCATACACAACGCAGCGATTTAGCTGGTAAGCGGCAACAATCTCAGCTCTACGTGCTTGGCGTTGGAAAACAGACACACAAACACACACGCGCACACACTACAGATGAGTGGCAGAAGAAGGATGAAAAGGGGGGCCTGTGTCGTGTTTAGAAGTTGTATAAAAGAAACAAAACACGGATGACTCACAGACACACAACACTGACAGTGAGTCATCCTTTAATGAAGCTTAATTTGGGGGGTAAATAACACTCGTTGCTGGTTTTGCTCGAAGGGCTCAGGGATGCACCACAGAGTCGAATGGTATCAGCGAACAGACCTCACAGTCACACAAACTGTGAGCAGACTGTACTGCAGAAAAACAAAAAAAGAGAGAGAGGTAGAGGCGGGGGAGAGAAATAAACACGGGGATGGAGAGAGGAAAAGAGGAGAGAATGGGTCACATTTGAATAAAAGTTCTGCCTCTTAAAATGTTCCTCTCCGATTTGCTCATTTCACAACTCGAACGCTCTTGATGAGTACTTCAGCTTCGGGCAACAGTATTATATGTGAGTGTGTGTTTGCGTGTAGGTGCGTGCTTGCGTGCGTGCGTGTGCATGTGTATCATAGGTTCGTGAAAGCCACTCCAGGGCCCTCCAAGGCCGGCCAGCCACGGCCAGCTTGACGATTGAGGATCGGAATTCAGCAGGGCGGTTAACAAAGACGCTCTCCCCTGGTGTGTGTTTTACAGAATGCGAGAGAGAGAGAGAGAGAAGCACAGAGAGAAGGAGAGAGAAAGAGAGAGAGAGAGAGAGAGAGAGAGAGAGAGAGAGAGAGAGAGAGAGAGAGAGAGATGCTGAGAGATGAAGAGAGATGAAAGCCAGAGCAGGTGTGGGCGCCTGAAACTGTATTGACAACTCAGACACACTGGTCCATTCAGCGCTGTGTAATTGCTTGTTTCTTTAATTTCCTCTTTAGAGCAATAAGGCAGCGCTTGTGTTTCACATTAATTATGTTTTCTGGGATCCCCTCTCCGCACCTCCCCCTCGCTGTTGACTGACAGCTCGGCTGCCTCCTGGCCCAGCCGGGCTTTGAGCAGGGGAGTGGGTGACTGAATAGGCTAATAAATGGTGAAGGAGGGGTTGGTCACACCCCACCCCATTGTACCGGTGCTGTCACGCCTGACCCTTAACCAAACACACACACGCAGACACGCACCCACACACACACACACACAAACTTTGATGGCTAACCATGCGTGCACGCATCCTTGTACGTGGTCACACACACACACACACCTTCACGTCACCTCTGTCAGCCCTGACCCCAAACCAAATACCCAGGCTCCCCCCTGTCTCCAAGGTGACCAAATGAGGCCCCAGCCATCGCCTAGCAACCAGGGAACAATGAGCTCCAAGGAGACGGAATGGCTTGAGCAAAGGGCAGGCTATTCTCTGGAGATGGAGGGAGGGATGGAGGGATGGGAGCCGAGGTGGGAGGAGAGGAGGGGATGAGGGGTGATGGGAATGGTGTTAGGACACATCTTTAACCATGTCACAAAGGGGAAGCCTGCCTGGGAAACAAGGCTGTGCTTCTCTAACCCGGCTGGACGTCTCTGTTCAACTCCGCTCCGCTCAGCTCACTCTCACAACTTGAAAAGAGGAAAAAAAGAAGAAGCAAAACAATCTGACCTCTACCTTTTTTCTTCTTTTTTTTCTATCCCAGCCTCTCCTCCGCATCTGCACAGCGTGAGGGGAGGCCAGGAGTGAAGCCAGGAAGCAGGGGGAAATAAAACATTACGTAATCAGCCTTTCCGCAGAGACGTCTGTCAAAATGTCTTTGTTTTGCGGCGCAGACTATCACAGGACCGACAGCATTATATCAACTCCTGCATTTTCCCACATTCGGCCAGGGGAGCTTGTAACAGATTGCATCGCTGACGCCGACGTCCCAAAGCGGTGACTTTGCTCCGGCTGTGAGAGAAACCTCAGTTCTCCAGGCCCTTGGCGGAGCGAGGGTGTTAACACAAACCGTCTTTCAGCTTTCTATATACAGACTCACAGGTAGGAAGGCGAATGAGGGTGAGATTGCCGTGGGGCCCGAATACGGCAAAACAACACTCTGCCAATCCAGTCTCCATAGAAACTATTAGGAGCTAAACTATAAAAAGACAAAGACAAGATAACTGGCCCATGCAGCAATGATTTCACTGAGGTTTTCATCACATCTTTCAGGCTTCTGTTGAAGTTTTCCTCGCAGTACAAACAACTTCCTGAATCCTAAAATCAACACTCCGACACACTCTGGAGACTCAAGATATTTAACACACCCATTAATGGGAAAGCGTCATAGGGAGAGAGGAAATGGAGAGGGGATAAAATGGCTAAAATGAGGAAGTGTGGACGGCTGTCTGGAACTAGCTCGTCCATGTGAAAACTCTTTGTTAGGCATGAATAGCCTCCTCTTTTTTACAACAGCTTCATGAAGTGGAACTTGGGCATTACCTCTCTGCTTCCAGTGTGTAACAAGCACTCACTTACACACACACACACGTATTGCTCCGACAGTACAAAGGAATTTTGTGACGTCACTTTGGCCTCTGGGAAATGGTAAAGGGGAATGCTCACTACTTCCGGACAGGTAACTAAATACTAAATACCTTTTTGTGAAAATAAAATGAGTTGCCCCTAAACACGCAAAAAAACATTGCTCAGTGATGAGTGGACTCATTCACAGTGTAGAGGTAATCCCTGTCTGTGGGCTTAATGAAGGTGTCAGGGGGAGGGAGCAATAATGGTGTGTGGCTAGGCATTACGGATTAATAGACACACACACACACACACACACACAAACACACACACACACACACACACACACCCATACCGCATATATTGGTTCTTTAAGATTTAACTGGGGTGGGCACACAGGATTTAAGGAGTGGCGATGCTGCCTCTGGGTGGAGTCAAATCAAAGAGCATCAGACTTTGTTCAAACACCCCTCTGTTGCTCTCTCTTTGTCCCCGGACTTATTCAGATGGCAAATTTATGAAGTGTTGACCCACTCAGAGAGCGAGCCGAGAGCCGTGATAGAAAATGTTGTATAGCTTTAAATGCTCGGGTGATTTCTGGCCTGTCCTGCTTAGAGTATCTGACCCTCTGTGGCCTGTAAATATCAGGAAAGGTCTCTGGGATAATGTATGGGACAGAGGAATGCTTTAACCTACACACACTAATAAAGGTTTCTTTGACCGCATTGTGTGTCGGGGCTGCAAAACCTTTGACTTCATGGGAACCTGTCTGTATCTCCTGATCTAGGCCTCTGGGTTGACCTACTACTCATCTATTCCACCAGCCGCAATCCAGCGCTGGTAAAATCCACTCCACTAACACCAGCACCAACAACAGCCCCTCCAGCCATCGGCTTGATCTCCACATGAAAGGGCCTGCAAGCTCATTACCACAGCCTGGGGCTCATCAGGCCTTACAGTCCCAGGGCCTTTTATAAGCCAGGGAGGATGGAGAAATTCAGCCAGGAGGGAAGAGGCATGGAAAGAGATCTCATATAGGGCTTGCCATTCAGGCAGCCAGGTGTTAAAGATACAGATAAGACTCAGGGAGGAAGCAATAGAGAGGGAGGAAAGGGAAGCGATAAGGAAGGTAGGACAAGGTAGATGACAGAGAGGAAGTGAGGTACAGGAAAAGGGGCCGTGGGGATGATGGAGGGAAAATGGGGGAGAGATGACAGAGGGGGGAGGCTTTTCACTCCTATCTCTGTGCAGTGTTTCATCCTCCATATAGGGCCCCAGTGTCACACAGGCCTCCTCTCGCAGAGTCCAGCTTTGAAGTGATAATGGGGCTTTTGGCTAATGCTCCACTGCAGGTGCCCCTGGCTCCCTCTCGGTCTCCCAGCACGGTCCACATAGATGAGAAGAGATGAAAATCCTTTCAAAGTCTGCAGACGAGGCCAATCTTTCTTCTCCCTTCCTCTTTTTCTTTCTTTCTCTTAATCTGTCAACCTCACTTACTCCATCCCACCACCATTTATTGCTTCCCTGGCACTGTCCGTCACTCTCAGGTACTTCTATTGCCCTTTGGCTCATTCTAAACTCTTTCCCCTCCTCTCATTCTCTGTCTATTTACATGATTGAATTACAGCACTTGTCTGGATTTAGAGGGAGAAAGAATTGCACCGTTCTGAAAAACCAATATTAAGTTAATGAGAATAAATCAACTTTCTGAGCTGTATAAATAGAATACAACACCACTTCTCTATATTTAGTATTCTTCCCCTGCCTCACCTTCATTTCTATTTCATCTCATTTGCTTTCCAGCTGTGCCTCCTCTATCGCTTGGTGACTCCCTCCTTCTCAATCAATACTCAATGCCTCTCACCTCCTCTTCGCTCCCTCTGAGGTGTCAGATTGGTGAGACTGCAGAGCCAGCTCCATTTATAATGCACAACAGGTAAACACACACACACACACACACACACACACACACACACACACACACACACACACACACACAGTTTACTAGCTCCGGCTTCATGTCAGATGTAACATTCATTTCTGGAAGCTTTGTTTGGTTGGGGTAAATATGAAAGGCATGTGTTTGTGTCTGTGTGTGTGTGTGTGTGTGTGTGTGTGTGTGTGTATGTGTTTGTGTGTGTGTGTGTGTGTACTCCAAGTCAAAACAGCAGGAAGGGGGAATCGATTCCATCCCCCTGCGATTTCCTGTTATACTGTATACAAAGCTAAGAAGCAAAGAAGGAAAGACACCCCCTGCACGCAGCAACATACTGTTTCTCACCAAAAAATATCTCTGCATGTCGGCACACACACACACACACTGGAGCTAATGAGATCACTGCTACATGCTGTGATGCCAGCAGGCGAGTATTGTGAAAGGAACCCAATATTGGACACAGATAGACATTTGTTCTAGAATTCATTTTTTTCCCCCTGTTTGCTTTGCTCACGGGGCCCGCATGCACGGCTCAATATGTCTTTTTACAGGAATGTGGGCAGTCCACAGACCATAGCAGACAAGTGTCTTTTGTTTATTGGGAAGGTGGGATGGTTGAGGAGAGAGGACCGAGCAAAGAGGCAGAGGAGAGAAGCTTCTGGTTACGTTCGACATGTACAAAGTTGTAATAGATGAGTGTTTAAACCTCGTTTTCCAGGTGCTGCGCCTGTTTTCAGGCCCTCACTAGTCACTCTGAGTGTGTTTACATGCACACGTAACTCATTACTCTGAATAACCCGATATGTGTAAACAGGTTGATTTAAGTGTTTACATGAGTCAGGATATGGCTGTTTATTTGAAAGTCAATATAACGTCTGGCAGGGTGTCTGGTGGTCAATAGAAAGGTTTCAAAAAGGGACCACAGATGGATTGTGTCAGTGTTTGTTGAAACTCAAAACTTATTCTGCTTTAAACTTGATGCACTGCAAACCAGAGTTTCAGAGATTGATAATATTTGTGTTAATACTTTCTTCTGTTTGATCTGCGCTTTTTTTGGAGGGCTGACCAGAAGTTGTTTAAAAGTGATACTGAAGAAAATAATATATTATACACTTTAAGTAGCCTACCATTATAAGAATTAACGAGGAGAAGTAGAAACTCTACATGTATTTGTCAGCAACAGACCCATTTACAAACTCATTAAAGCGATCATGAAACTGGGGAAACATTGTTTACAGCGCTGGCTCTTACATAGAAAATCTCCCTAATGATGAATTGAGTTAGTATCTTACATAAACTGAGTTTACAACACTGTTATGAATGGTCTACTTTTTTGTTGGAAGATTGAAGTCTTGCCCTACCTTGTTTAGTCCAGACATTTGGACTCAACAGTTTAGTCTGAACCATCATAACAAGTGTGAAAGGTGCCTCAGGCAAGAGGCCGCAGCAACAGACCAATATTTATTCCGGCAAAAAGAGGTGGTCTCAGTCCAGATGGATCTGAGCCCTGGTTTGGTTTCTTTGCAGTTTAAAAACACTTTTTGGGATATTTAGGGCTTTCTGACAAATTGAATGAAGTTGACCATTAAACAAGAAAAGCAGAAAAAGAAGCGGAAGCATCAAGCTTAGGATTGCTTGCTGTCTTCATCTCCAACAAAGTGATGTTTGAACGACGAGAACTTTGATTTAGCTGGTAATAAAACCATAAAGACGTTACACAGGCAACAAAACTAGAACGAATTGAACCGGTTCATTAATTTTCTTCATTCAAACGGAACAACAGCTTTTTTTTCTCCATGCAGTTAATTCAAAACTGTTAGCAAATACAACAGCCAGATTGAAACACGCCAACATCAGACACACAGCCGTCTACAAGCTAATTAATGTCAAGTATGAGGAGACGCCACCCACGGAGGTGAAGACAGGACATAATTCCTACAAAAGTATTTCGACCCACGATTATCTGGTGAGTTTTAACATGACAGGTGCATAAATCTGAATGATGCCTTGAATTTGTCATGACTGTAATTAATCTAAATGGCGTCGGTGATATATAGTATAATGCATGGAAGCTTCCTAGAACAACCACACACCACAACTATCAATTAGCCGCTCAGCTGGAGGTGGATGAAGGAGGCAGCACTCAGCTGCAGATAGAAAAAAGTCGCCTCATTCAGTTTATCAAGCAGGATTTTCTGAGCTGAGACTCAAAGTCAGTCTCTTTCACCATCAGCCTGCACCCTGATCTCCTCAACCTGGAGGCAAACGAGGCATTGTCATTACACAGTGAAACACTCGGTCACCAAGTACAGAAGTTCAGCTGCAGGGAGGCAGCAGCTCTGCAGCCTGTGGAGTGTCAAATACAAACGGCCTTGAGGTGTGCTGAGTATAAAGCCCCAGAAATGGACCTGCTCACCACAGACAGGGAGGAGACAAAGCCCAGAGTTCTCACACATACACAAACACACACACACACACACACACACACACACACACACACACACACACACACACACATACACACACAGAAATATAGCCTTGGGGGGAAGAGGAAGGAGTTCAACCAACGACTCCTTCCAGAGGATAAAGGGATGTGTCTAAAGCTTATAATTACAGACACACACACAACTAAAAATCCCAAAATCTCTTTCCATCCATTACGCCACACTTTTCCCATGCAAATGGATCAGACCTCGTTCAGCAAATATGAGGCTCTTGGTTAACCATTTCACCTCCAAACTCTTCCTTTCTCCGAGTCTTTTGCTCGCCAAGAAAAGGTAAACAGCCCGAGTTCGAGACCTGCAGAGCATTAGCTGCTGCAAGTCAACAGGAGGTTGGCAAAGTGTGTGTGCGGTGGCATTTGTTGGATTGCATGTGTGATTTTGTGTGTGTGCGGAGGCATTATTTGCTGTTTGTTTGTTCTTTTTAAATCTCAGTATCAGGGACAGAGCCCAAGGCATCAGATAGGGCTGAAGCAACCAATTACAGTCCACATGTGGGTTTGCTGGGCAACACACAAGCTTGTGTGGGACGTTTCCTGCTTCCTCCTGCTCGGGAGGATGTTGGGAGGGGTTTTCGATCCGGCTCTCCTCGCCCCGCCCTCACGATGGGAGGCTGTGTTTGGGTCTGCTTGGGCCCTTTCCAACACAGAGCTCCAGAGTCTCACATCCAGACCCTTACAGCTCATAACTCGAGATTACACTCACACACACAAAGTCGTGTTCCTGCTAAGCCTCTCGCACACGACACAACCTCATATTGATGCTGAGCAGATAGCATCGATTGAAACCCCAGATCATAAACCAAAACCGTGAGGAGATGGACAGATGTGCTGAGTGAGGGAAACACCTATGGCAGGGAGATTGCCCTCTATTATGGCTGTGATGAATGAGCTGTGTTTCTCATTCTGATAGCTGCCCACATGCTCCATGCTGCTTAACGCAGCCATCATGAATACACACATTTCAATTGAGCTTCACACACGCACACAGGCATGAGAACCCAAACTAGCACTGTGCAGGTTATCCCTGGCTGGGACTGCTGCATTCCACAAGCCCCTGCTTCCAGATTGCAAGGAGTAAAGTGTACATATGTGTGTTTGCACGTGCGTATGTGTGTGTGTGGGGAGGACATAAGGGCAGCCTTTCCTCCCGTGTGTCAGTTCCAATCTGGCGAGAGGCAGCCGTCACAGAGCCTAACTGTCGGCAGCGGCACAGAAAGGAGCAGGAGGAGGAGGCCTCCGTCTTCCGCGGCCCCGCGACTGAAATCCCTGTGTGTGTATACTCATGACGGATTTAGATCACACTGTGATGTCTTATTCATGCTGTATCAATTCATAATGACCAGGCCAGTCCCCGATGTGAAGACGTGCATGCGCGCACACACGCACACACACACACACACACACAAGTCTGCACACATGTGTAAGATTGGGACGGTCATTGGAGAATTTGAAGAAGTTGTGTGCAAGTCTGTGTGTGTGTGCATGCATGCTTGTGCGTTTATTTAGAGCATCAGAGCTGGTATGTGCGGGTATGTAGAGCAGTGTGTACCAGACGCTGGACACATGCACAAAACAGCACTGATGTCCCAGCGCTTTAGTGTGAATATTTAACACGCCTCAATCCATCTGTTCAATTATTCATGAGGACGGACACAGAATCGTTAGTAAATATAAACACCGCCTTTTCTCCCCCGCTTCCGCTGCCGCGTCTTCGCTCCTCGTCTTTTGCACCTCTGACCATCTCACTCTCTCGTCTTTCTTCACTTTCCACCTCTTTTTTTGTCGTCCCTTTCTTTCTCCCTCACCGCCATTGTGCTGTGGTTGTGAATATTTCAGATGGTGGAGTGGTTTTTAAATTACCCCCTTTTGGCTTCCGCTCTCCTCACATGGTTTGGTCTGCATTTCTCTCTCACACACAGTCCGACTCGTAAAGAAAACAGTGACAAGCCATAAAAGCCACTTTTACCAGCTGACAAGGACAGGGGCAGGAAGAGGGGCAGGGGCAAGGAGCTGAGGCCTGCCTGGTGGTGCTGGGTTGGCGGCCAGGTCAGGTATTTCTGACTCCTGCCATATACTGTAGGCTCAGCCCTTCATCTAGAAAGTTATTGTTCTTTTATCTTTATCAAAGAGCATGGTCTTTCAGTTTCAGAGCAGGAGGTGATATCACGTTCAGGTTTTGTAATGCTCTCGCTCAAAACCTGTCTCTTGCACTCAAGTAGACCCTGGTGCCTAGATTAGCTTTGCTTGTACTCAAACTGTGAGCTTGAACTCAGATATTTTGTTGCTTGGACAGATTTCCTGCATTCCAGCTTCAGCTCTTTGGTGGACGTTTCGTGTACTCACGTAAGCAGCATGACATGAACTGAAGCTGGAGCACAGTTCGGGGCTATTGGATGAAAGCACAGGGTTTTAGGTAAAAGCATTATTAAATCTGAACATAAAATCTAAAACTGAAAGACCAGGACAAATCTTGTATAAAGATGGGGGGAAAAGCATACACAGCACAATACTTGGAAAAATTTAACCAAAACCAATTGTAAGGGTAGAAACCACTCGTGGTGAGTAAAGCGGCCTCTAATGCATGCAGGTATTTTATTCTCACTGCCCACTAAAGTTCCCCTCACTCACTGAACTATCTGCTGTCATTGTTTACTTAGTGTCAGATCAACCACAGTCAAGAAATCAGAATGTCGGCCATGGCAGAGAAACCTCCTGATGAAGACGGGTTGCCATGGGGACCGCTGCCAAGCGGGGGCCCAAACGGTCCTCAGAGAGAGAGAGAGGGTGGGGGAGAGAGAGAGAGAGAGAGAGAGTGAGAGAGAGAAAGAGAGAGAGAGAGAGAGAGAGAGAGAGAGAGAGAGACCTAGCATGTCGAGGCAGGTCATTCATCAGCAGAGACAAAGGGAAGGAAACGACAAGACCAGCTTGGACCATTAAAAGCCTGCCAGACAAACACACACACACACACACAAACACATTCACGTCGGTCTTTCATGCAGTCATACACAAAAAGTCAAAGGTTGCAAGAGTTAACTTTCTCACTTTGCGGCACAAACAGTCTTGGAACACCACATTGAGTTTACGAGCCAATCAATCCGCAGCATATAAAATACTGTATTTGGAATAGCGACAAAGTCCAAAGCAAGTGGAAATACGGAGACAGGGAGATGATTCATAGATTTAATGATAGTGCATGCTATTTATTCTTGAATAATTCCTTCTTCTCTTTCTTACTCTGAGCTACCGTTCCCTAAGCATCAAGCAATCAACAAACAGAAAGCAGCGTCTCGCCAACACAAACACAGAGGAGGCAGCGCCGCATCAACACATAGATGAGGCCGCTCTTTTATCTACAGTCAAAGCCATATAAAGAACGTAATCCCTTGTGTATGCCTGCCATCCTCACATTAGCACACAGAGATGTAATTATAGGGTTTTTCTCTGTGTGTTTGAGTCTAATTAGAGTTATTTACATTTTCTCCCTTCTGTGTGTGTGTGTGTGTGCGCATGTGCATCTATGCCCCCCTAGCAGTATATCATGGTGTGTGTTCAAAGTTTGTGTACGTCAGGATTGCCATTGTCAAGCAATAACTCAAGATTATAAGATGGAAAAATGCATCTCGAAGAAGTATGAGACATCCCCCCCTTTGCAATACTTTGCCAGGCATTCCACGGCTCCCCTGTAGAGCAGGTACCACCATGCCCTCCCCTCCTCCCTTATCCCCCCCTTACCTCCCGGGGAGTCACACAAGGGAAGACCTCTCCTAACCGTCCCCTCACCCCGCCGCGTAATGCTGCACATTAGCCGTTAATGAAAGAAACTCCCCTTCAAACAAGCCTGTGCAGTTGCCAGCGTTTGTTTCTGGCAGCAACAAGCAAGACGGTAATCAAAAACCACAGCACACCCCTTGCCCCCCCCGCCCCCCCCCCCCCCCCAACGCCCCCCACCCTGAGCGCGGACCAGATGCTATTCCCCGGGGCCAGCCATCAGGCTAACTGCTTAGCACTCCTCCAACTCCGCTCACCTATATCCCTAAGGTTGTTTTTTTTAAGGTCTTTTCTCCACCATCCTGCTGTCCTTCCTTCCTCCCGCTCCCCCACCGCGAAAAGACACTAATTACAGACAAGGATGAGTAGATTACAGATCTGAAGTGCAGTGGAAAGGGAACGAGGAGAAGTCAGGGGTGGTGGGCTGGGGGGCAACAGGTCGTTAACAGTGATGAATGCAACTCTATTTTCACTGTTATTGTTCACTGATGTTCCGCGCCGCGCCTCTCACCTCTGCGCCGCCGTTCCCATACCTTCTCGTCGGGGCAATCCATCACCAGCAACTAACTCTAACCATCTCTAATCATCCCTAATCAATTCCAATTATCTCTCCCCTGCCCCTCATGCATCAGTGTCTCAGATATCTCTCGGGCCTGGGAAGAGACGGAGCAGCGGTGAAGATAAAGAGGTCGGCTCTCACAGCGCAAGGAGCAGTCACACACTTGCACTACCTCACTTCTCCATTGAGATCGGGACATTTTTCAAACAACCTAAAAGTCAAACAGTAATGACACGTGAATATGAATTTAGAGAAAATTATGGCATTTTTTTTTTTTTTAAATCTACGTTCCGCAAAAAAACTCTCTGTCTTCCCTTTGTAATGAAAACTCATTACCCCGTGAGCTTGATGACTGCTCGGGAGTCAAGTCTTTAAAACTCCCTACAAAACGGCAGTTCACTGCTCATTTAACTGACAGCCTTTTATTAACCCTGCTAGCTTTTCCTCTAAAGTTTAATGAGAGGAACGATCTCATCTACACCCCCACCCCCCCACACACACACACCCTCCGTCCATCCCCAACGTCCTTCTCTCCGTTTGTCCTCTCAGCGGGACGTCTAAGACAAACAGCCACTTTGTTATACAAGCTTTTCCTCAAACCCTCACTCTAGAATGAGAGAGAGAAACAAAGAAAGACAGAAAGAGTGGAGTTGAAGAAAGTGTGCGAGAGAGAGAGAGCGAGAGAGCGCGCGCGTGAGACGGAGAGTGAAATAAATACAGAAAAAGAGAAGTGGGACAATTAATCCTGTGTCTATGAGAAGGGGAAACCATCTGGATTTGTGCTCCACCTGAGGGTAGTGGGCTTTCACATTAACCCCTCTTGTTAGGATCATAAAGGCAGACACTAACAAGCCCCAGTGTGCACTGTGAGCAAGTGCAAAGACACACACATACTCGCACACTCATACAAATCCATACACAATCATGGACTGTCCCACTCCTTCACTCTCGCTCTCCGCCGTCCTCAAACACACAAACGCAGAAATGAAATAGCGGCGAAAGTCGTCCCCTGGGAGCCGAGAACCTTTTAAGTCCATTAAAAGCTGCTGGTGGGAGCGAGACGAGGCTGTAACCCAACCACGTCAGGCTGGAACCAGAACTTATGCCGTGACCCAGGCACACCGCGCTCAGCTCTTAAAGAATCACGTCAGGAAAGTAGTCTTCTACGGCTGCTACTGATTCCACACTTGCTAGACCTAATTTTTAACAAGCAAGAGGACTTTCATTAACGAGCCAAACATAGGCCCCATAAAAATGGTATTCTTTTCAATTGCATGGCCCTGGATGGTACATTTGTTTTAACTGTGAAAAGAATGTGAGCCACTAGCACACCTGAAGCTTCAAGGTCGATTACGGCGCTCTTTTATCCAGGCTCGGGATAAAGAACAAATGAGTTTATACACAGACACACAGTGAATCGATTAAGCAACGTTAAACAAAGTCTCATTCTCCAGAACGTGGCAGGAAAGCGGGTGCTAGGTTTAGAATAATGAGCACGAAGGTAGATTGGATGAAACAGGGGAGCTGTGCTAGCACAATCCTCTGGCTGTTGGCAGAGCTCGCTGCTCCAGATGGACTAATCACGCCTGTTCAAGGCCATCCACTGGTCTGGAAGGCCCCGGTCTGCTCTGCGTCTGCCCCAGCCAGACAGACAACCCAGCGCTGCTCAGTGTTAGCCAGCCACAAGTAGGCCAGCCTTGCCCCCAGAAGGGTAACGCTTTGCCCCCACAGCCCCACAGGTTGGTTTCGCCATAATGACAGGTGACGTGGGGAGATAGTTGCGAGGAAGTGACAGATAGATTCAAGATGGTGTTAAACATCAAACGCGAGATGAACGGATGGCGGGCTGAGGCTGGGGATCATGGGTTAGCAGCATCGCTGTGTGGATAGAAGGGAGGGAAATGATTTTTCCATGTCCCACTGTTTCATTATTCCCAGATGCTTCAGGTAATCTGAACTGAAATAATGGGAGCTGGAATGATCAGCCAGCAACAGGGACACTGATTATTCTGAAGCAGGGGGGAAAAAAACACTGAGCCTCGTTGCAGATGGGAATAAAAGTTGATCATTACTGTGGGATCGTCTCGCTGTATGGGGTGCACGAGTGCAAGGATGCGTGGGTGGGTGGCAGCATGGGATAGGCCTTAACAAGCGGAAACCAAGTGAGGACTGCGACGACACAGTTCATTCATAGGTCTGAGGTATTTGAGTCCATTGGCAGAGTGAGCTTTGGGACATCTCCAGTGACATAAAACGACCTCATTAGGTGACTGAGACGTTCTCTCACCTGGAACAGAGTTTAAAGTCTAGTGTGTCCCTGAGTTCAAATCCCAGTGTCACACCAACTCCCTGTCAACAGCGGATTCTCTCGCAGAGGAACTGCAGGCGACCTGGCATGGCGGCCCCACAATGTGCAAGTAACTTTCCACTCGGTCAGTTTATTAAGTCTCATACAAAGACAGTGCAGTGGAAATCACAGGGTATAGTCAACGTATAAGTCTGAACGTTAATGAGGTCTGATCACCTTCTAGCAAACGTAATCAAATCTAAACTGTCCTTTAGTTGTGTTTAAACCGAAGCCAACATATTTTGAACTTTTTTAAACCATGCAGTGCAGTTTATAGTTGTAGTTGTGCACAATACATCTGAGCAACAACAGTGGCTTGCGTAATAAAGTAAAGATAGAAAGATGAAAGATAGATGGTGTGTTTGCTCATAGGAAAGAGAAAGTGAGTATTTGAAATAAAAAAAGTTAACTTACAGTCGAGACAGGGCAGGGTTCTTCTGAAACAGCAACTCAGGAAGCTGCTGCAGTTGATTACGGTTCAGCCGCCTGCGGCAGGGAAAACATATGATCAACCAGTGAGTTTGTGTGTGTGTGTGCGTGTGTGTGTATGCATGTGTGCCCTTGAGTGTGTAGGCTGTGAATAATATCTGCTAGCTGCCGTAGATTTGGCTTAGCCACAGGCTATTGTCTGAATGTCACATAAATATCCAACTGAAAGTTCAGGGGAATTAAACTGCTAGTCAGAGACAGCGCTGTAAATTATCTCTGCACAGTTAAATTAGAATGCCGCGCCTGGCAGAATTCACTGCTGTCCCGACTCTCCCAGAGAAATGGAACAGCAACAGCATTCCCTGTTTAAACAAATGAATTAAATACGCCACTTATGTGAACATGACCAGACTTTTATCTGGGGGAAAACCATCAAGACAAGATGTTCCCAAATAAAATTAAAAGAAAAGGACAGGCCATTCGAGCCCAAGGAAGCCCTGACAGGAACGGTTGTTGGCAACAGAATCCGTGTCAAACAACTAACGTCCAAGACTGGCAGGCTTTATGCAAATACAACAATTAAGTCAATGAGGAACAGACTGTTGCTAATCTGTTGGAAACCACAACTCTCTTCCCTGTGAATGGCCCAGTGGAGTGAATGCAGCGGCTGTGGCACAGAGAGGCTACAAATCTGTACGGCAGGCTGCTGCTATGCCTGTAGACACATTGAGACAGATGTTGGGACCGGTGCCACTTACAGTATACACCAAGAAGAGCACTTGGCCAGCTGAGGTGGAGATTTAGTGCTTAATGGGCATTAATGGTCTGCCACAGCTCCGTTCACACTCAGCTGTACCTGCTGGTGGGTTAGTGGCTTTTAAACATCAGAGGACCGAGCCTCCACATTGGTCTGGCACATGGATTCGTCTACCCAATGTTTGGGCTCAGCTGAATACGGAGGAGGGAAGGCAAGTTTTACACGGCCTCGGGTTTGGTAACGTAAATTGTTAATGTGGGTTTCAGATCAGGGGAAAGTCTTTTATAAGTTAACCACTACGTGTGCATGACAGCGTGTATCCATAAAATCATCTGCTGTGCAGGTTTCCACGCGGCTAGCACTATTGATTTGCTAATGAGCCAGTTGAGGTGTGGTTGACTGTGTTTGTCTGTGTGTATTCCCAGCCTGTTTACAAGCTGCGAGGGAGGCCTGGTGCTGTCCAGATGAGCCGGGGTCTGCGGCGGGGAGGCCTCTTTAAGCCCACAAATCCCATTGAGGACATTCCTGTCAGGCAAAGCTAATAAAGAAAAAATACTCCCGAACCTACGCCGTGCCCCTCTCTGCACCCTTCGACCACAATGGAATGACGGGGAAGTGCCTCACACTTGATACACCATTTACGGTCAGTTCCCCCCGGAATGCCCATTACACACACAACTAATAGCAGAACTGAGCACAGATTGGTGGAGGGGTGAGATTTTCATTTAAGAGTTCAAGTTTAGAGAAGAAATAAAGAATGTGTTATTTCTGGTCACGCTGGGTGGTACTCACAGTCTCTCCAGCTCCTTCATGTCATCAAAGGCCCCGCGCTCTATCACAGTAATCTGATTCTCCATCAGTTGCCTGCAAAGAGAGAGGGAGGACGGAAACAGAGGCTTAGAAACGACATGATACAGTGCGGCTTTGACTTTTCAAGTAGATGGTCACTCAGGCTTTGACAAAGTGCAGGGGGGCTCGGGTTCTGGGTGGCGAGACTTCTTGCAGTATGTATATTCAAGCTGCATCCAGTTTATTCTACGTCTCTCTCTCTCTCTCTCTCTCTCTCTCACACACACTCTCACACAGGGGGCAGTGGTGTGGACTGAGGGCACAGTGTGGAATCTTGGCAAAGGAAGCAGGGATAGCGGCCAGGAAAGTTTCCAAGGTGGCTCAGGAGCCATGGGTCCGGGCCCTGGTGTGGTCCACCGGGTGCAGCGGTTGGGTGGAGACGAGATGAAAGGTGGTACAGGGGGAAACTGAGTTGGACTCTGAGGTTTTTACAGTTGGCACAATTAAAAGACAGTAGGCTGTGTGTGTGTATGTGTGCCTGTTGGGTAGGATAATTGGACAGAATCAGAGTTTAAGGCACTACATCAAGGGTATTAGTCAAACAAATGCAAATATGGATGCACACAAACACAGAGGCAGTTGCACTTCCTTGCCCCCACCTACTTTGCCAAAGCCAACGCACAAAAAAGAAGGCTCGGATGGTTTTGGATGTGTTACAACAACACAAGGTCAGGAATGAGAGAAAAGCGTCCAGCGGCTTCAGAAGCAACAAGAGCTTCCCTTCATTACGTGTACAACTGTTCTGTGTTGAAGCAAAGCTCTCATGTCTCCTCTGAGGCCGCGCCGCGCCGCAACTCAGCAGTCTGGGCTTCCTCCCCATCGAATATAAATGCTAATCACTGTTCGCACTCCAAACACACAGAGGAAAGTGTAATTCACCTCTGATCTCTTTCTCATGAATTTAGATGGAAGTGAAAAATTGTCGCGAGTACTCTTGAATCGAGAAAACTTTGCTTTTGCAGAGAGTCATCTAGCCTTCAATTCTTACTGATCTTTTTGCCTACTTCATTCTCAGATGGTTCATCTGTAGTTCTGCATCCCCCCCAAATACACACACACAAACACACCCATTTCTTAACTAGACCAGCCGAGCGCTCGGAACCAGATGAATGGTGGTAAATCAGCTGTGTTGATTTTAGACTGACAGGAGAGGTGGCAGCTGACTGTAAAGATAAACCTCTGTTCTTGTTGGGCTCCTTCTGAGGGTTGCCGAGGGGTCAGCAGGGTCAGAGGTCTAACTACTGCTAGTCTTGTGGCTGTTGCCCCTCGGAGATCGCCCCCCCCATCCCCCCCCCTCCAATACACAAAGACAGACTTCTTTTTTTCTGGTTGCACATGCAGACACGCCTACGACTAATCATGTGTCATGTATATGGTTGTCCGACATTTGAGAAAGCGGGCAGTGTGTGCACGTGTGTGTGTTACATGTGGTGCAGGGGTCGTGTTGTGAGAGAATTTGGCTTTATACGGCAAAGGGAGCTCTGTCTTTAATACCCCTGCAAGGAGTTGTTTCCTCCTTACTTGCTCGTGACAAGCTGGTGACATGAAGGCATTTAACCTCCACGTGGGGGTTGGAGGGTGGTGCAGAGAAGGAGGCATGCGTCGGGAGACGAGAGGGGACAAGGAGCGGTCGGAACAGGCGAGGAAACACAAGGGGACAACAGGGGGATGGGCGAGTCACGACGAGGCTCGAAAATAGTCGGCCCTGCTAGGCAGAAGGAATTATGGGCAGCTCGTGTTACCTCAAATGTGTTGGGGTCTACATGGCTTCCTCTTCAGCGGAGGTTTGTAACACCTATGCCACAACTCACAAGTGTGTTCGCGCACTCACACACACATAGACACTTGTGCAACTACTTTATTACCTGGAGTCACAAGTGCTTTTTAATTTCAGCACAGGGGGAGGTAGTGACTTCGCCTGAATGTATTAACTGTGTGGAGAGCCTAGTTGTAGTGGCGCTTGTGTACACATTACATGTTTCTGTGTGGGAACAGAGGGCAAGTGAGTGTGTGTGTGTGTGCGTGTCAGTGTGTGTATGTCTGTGTGACTGAGGGACAATAAGTGCTACTACAACGGGCTGAATACAGTGAGAGAAGTCCATTACATCAGGGGCTATAGTCACTCAGCAGCTTAATGTACCCCCGAGTAGCACACTTGACGGAAGCATCTCCACTCCGCTGGGTTTGTGCCAGTTTGAGCTGCAGGTCTGTGCCACTCGAGAGCTGCAAGGCTGGACGCAGCTCTGGCAAGCATGAATAGATAAACTCCGACACAGACATGCACTGCGGGATACTCATACAAACATCCCCATCACTGCACAAAATAACACGAAGCCAAGTACTTACAGAACTCGGAGGTACTTGAGTCCAGCGAGGTCACTCTTGGTGATGCGTGTGAGGTTATTCCCATTCAGCTCCCTGCGAAGACAGACACAGAAAAAAACATATGAATAATACATCGTTATTCTCCCTCTGGACCAGTTCAGCCTGATGACTCCAGGAGCAGACAATGACACGGAGGCATCTTCTTCTACTGATACCTGAGTCAAATTTTTTATCTAAAGCATGAAAACAACCGCACAACTTCACATACACACACACACACAATGCCCCGAGCTGTTTGTTCAAGCATACTACTTTTGTAATATATGCTGAGAAAATCTTTAATGGCTAGAGTTTTCATGAAATGCAAATTGCTTTAAATGCGATGTTAAATGTAACATACACTGCCGGGTAGAAATGGAGAGGCTGCGTTAAAGGGGAGTTCATGTTTATTTTTAATACCACTGGGAGAAATTAAGGAGTCCTATTAAAATGGAAGCCACATTTGAGTGGCCTGTTTGTCTTTCTATTCCAGCCCTCTCCCACCAACACCCGAAACGCCAACCCCCTGTCTCTGTCTGCCGCGTCCCTCTGCTATTGGTGGGGATTAGCAGGAGCCAGTAGAGGGGATTTGGGAAGGGCCACTAGGCCAGAAAGCTAAGTGCTGTGGATATAATGGGAGCAGGCTCCCTGCTGAGAACTGGCAACACTGCTAAAAAAGAGAAGACTTTAATTTAATTTTGGTTTCTCACAAGTATTATTGTCAGCCTCTAACTAGTTGACAATAGGTATTATCTTTGTCAACCCTCTATATTTGTTTGTAAGCAAGATAATGCAAAAACTAATGTGCAGATTTCCACCAAACTTGGAGGAATGATGCAAAATGGTAAAGACAATAAAAGCCTTAAGTCTTGTTGAGTATCAAAATTAGGGGACAGATCGTTTTTCACTTTCGTGAACATCTTCTGAGTTTTTCTACATTTTCTTTGATTTCTCAGAGAATAATTCATGAGTCTTGGTGAAAAACATCTGGCATATAGGGACTGATAATTATGATTAAGTGTAATTTGGTGCAGACCCAACAAAAAATTTCTGGATCTAGTGAATTCAAATGTGAGATCTTGAGGGGACGGTCCGGCCTACTGAGTGCCATTCTACTGCTCCGTGTTTTGTGTGTTTGATAACTCCAGAGGTAGAACCGGAGTAGCAGATTGTATTCTCATGAAAAAAGCAGGAAAGCAGGCAAAACCGTACGAGCCACCCGGGTGCCGAGACAAGTTAAAATACAGAGAGTTTCTCTGTGCTACTGCACTTCCTAAGCATTATGGGTCCACCCTATCCTGACCTCCCCAACCCCCCGCCCCAAAGTACAACCAAGAAACTGGTTCCAAATCTACGCCAAAAGCACTGGTCTCTCTCCCTCAGTCACTCTCTCCTTCTCTCGTCTAATGACCACTCCAGGGACTGTAGCGTTATGCAGTACGAAAGAGAACGGTCATTATAGACAGATGGTGTGTGTGTGTGTGTATGTGTGTGTGTGTGATTGTGCATGTGCAAATGTGTGTGTGTGTGTGTGTGCATGAGTGTGTACACAGGTGCATCGACAGGCCAAGCGACAGGGCCACGGGAAATAAATAATGGACTGGGCTTCATTAGCCTGGGCTCTGATACACACACATGTGGTGCTCATTACAGGTGCTTACGCAGATAGCCGCACACACACACATACACCCACACACACTTCTGGATTTCCAATGTCTTATCTTCAGGGTGGTCACTCCGGAGGACATCCGGAGAACATTTAAAAGGAGAAAGATAGAAGAGGAGGAAGAGACTGTAAAGGCGAGGGGTGCCAGGGAGAATGTGTGACTCACACATAAACAAGTGAAATCACACTTTTATCCTGCAGCTACGATGTCTTGATTCATCCTGTAATAAGAGACATGTCATCGTTTCAGCATGTGATGTGGGGTGGACTAATCAGACAAACTCAAAGTATTTTGTTTGTTGAGATGTGGTGACTGAACTTATTTCCCTGCCCTCAGGGGATGTTGCAATATCCTGCTGCAAGAGTCATCTGAGCACATTGGCGGTGCACCTGCTCATCAATGCAGGTGACATTTAGGCAATGCTCAAATGCCACCAGCATCTTAAGATGTTTAAAATAGTCATAGCCAACGCTGTTTATTTCCTATTCTGACCTTTTCCGGTGGCATTTTGCAATAGAGACCATGCAATGTTCTCAAGGCCTTGAAATTGAGCAGGTAATATCAGTCCCACTATAGCTCATATGCTTCAAGGACTCACGACTTGTGTACTGTATATGGACATGACCTTCTGCAGTTAACCGTTATGAGAAGACCTTGGGGATAGCACTTTTTAACATTCAGGGTAACAAGCATGCCTTTTGAAGTGGACACTTGGCTTTATGAAAAGAGCACATGGCCCATATAAATGGTTATAGCTCCTGCGTGGTGTTTGACCCATCTGATGATGTCTGACGACCCAGGGGAGTGATTTGTCTCCGGGGGGATCTTGCCAAGTTACTCCCTTGTCTGTGAGGATGCTCTGCTGCTCGGGTTGATGGAAAATAGCTGGGATTCCCATCAGCTTCAGACTGGGAAGTAACTTTTATCACAGTGCGTGCTCTCACACACACACACTGTAGTGATATGTAAATCTCATGATAATTGGTGCACGGTTCTGCATGGATGAACACATTTAGGTGAACCCACAACTTATAGAGGAGAATATGAACTCCAGGCATTCATACAGTCTGGAGTCATGGGTTCTCATCTCTGTGTTGACTCCACGTCTAAGTAAGTCCACTGGGTTCCAACGTAATACATGAGTCAATGGCTCAAAGGACAATCTGCTGTTTATTAGCTACAATATCAGTCAGTGGTATTTTTCTTTGTTTTACAATCAAACAGAGTAAAGAAATGGTTTTTGGCACAGCAGCAAAGGCAGGCTCACTCCTTTCATACACAGATGTTTTGTAGTATGGACTTCATGTGGGTTTTTCACATCATGGTACTTCAGTATTACTTCAGAGGCTGAACATTATTAGGTATCATTCCCAGTTCCTACAGCGAAGGATTTCCACCTCCAGCTGCTTTAGTCAAATCCATTCCATCCTCTGGAAACTCTGTAAGGATCCCCGGTGCTGACACACTTCGTGGAGAGCAAGTGGATTTATGACATCACTATCGAAATCCTTTTTTCATCCTCCGTCCCGAGCTGATTGATGCCTGAGAGTACTTCCTGGTGCACCTTCCCATGGGTGGACACGCGGCAGCTACACTCCACTGCTCTACATCTCTATATTTCAAAGGGGCTCAGAGGAGTGCTACAATGCTGAAAAACTCATTATGTTTATTTCTGCCAGCTGCTGGGGTCCCTGGGCCGAGGGGGACCTGGTTCGCATTGAGAAACTTTACATTAAATGAAACCCCACGACTGGAGGGAGGATAAGCAAACACGCCAGCTCGCTATAAGGCCTGCATCCACATACCCTCGGATAGAGATACCCACATGTGCTGACCCTCATACACGAAGACCACATAAATATACAACATCGAGGAACAAACACACAAGCACCCCTACTGGCATGCACACAAACAGCGCCAGTGGAAAAGTCAATTGTTCTGCTGGGAACAAAGAACATAATGTTAACAAGAGAAACTACTGCTGGCTGTATAGCTTTCCACCAGCGTTATCGATTTATGCAGACACTGCAGAGATGAAATGAATACAGACGGAGTGGGACGGCGAACAAGTCAAACTGATGAGTCAGTCTCTTAAAACAACCCATAATAAGGCAGACCACTCAATATAAAGTTCACACGTCTCAACAGTCTTGTCAAAGCTGTCTTTTTGTATTGATCAGCTGTCACACTTTGGTCTCTAGAGTTGGGAGGGCACTGAAAAGTTGTTGTCACACTCTTTTTCTGCAATGTACTGTATATGAAAATGTGCTCCCTCGCCGAGGGTTAGACACGACTCACGAAGATGGGTCACTGTAGCTACCAGGCTTTAATTTAGACTTAAGCTTACAGCCACAAAAAAAAAAAAAAAAACATGCAAAATGTAAATAGCAGTAGCGGGCTGTAGTTAAACAAAAGCAAGACAAGAAGTCAAGATCCAGGGGTGCAAGCACTGCTGACAAGTATTTCAGAAGATGAAATCAGTTCCTGTCATCGTAATTTTAAGGGTAGGGTTGCTACATTTTTTCTAAAACACTTTTTTATCATATTTTTTGAAACCCTCTTCACATGATGTCAGGCAGTGCGCATTCAAAGGGCGGGGCTTTGAGCAGAGGGCTGATGGGAGGGGGGGGGGGGGGGGGGTATCGGCTGCATATGGTCAAAGTTTAGCCAGCTCAGCTTCAAGGCTTAAAGACTCTCGCTTTAATTCTTTACAATGTATATTCCTATCATAACATGATTGAAGGCCACGACTCCCCGCCAGTACTTTTGCTTATTTTCTTTCAGAATGCAGTTGAGCAGTGAACTGTCGACACAGTGATCCTTCAACTGGACATTGGTGAAACTTGCTATATTGTTAAGTTAAAGTTAATGAAAACTCTTCATGGGGTCTATCATAAGGATTTTGACAGGAAGTACGTTTCTCTGGCCTCCTTCCTCTTTGAAATTAGATTTAAATTACCTGTCAAGGTTCTATATTGTTTTGCAGTGCAGCCATTCTGTTTGGCTGCTGTTGGCACCGCAGGACCATTTGTCCTGAACAGGTTTAGCCTGGCGGGGAAGACAGCAGCCAGCTGATTTGAGGATCGGTGGCACAGCGCTGCCCGAGCTCCATGCGGAGGAAACAATCTTATGACCAGGAGCCCGAGGCCTTGTGCTGTTGAAGCATGGACGCCCATTAATCAAAAATCCCACACTGATAACGGTATTTGACCGGCCAGTGAGCGCACTCCCTAATGAATGAAGTAAACAGGCTGAGAAGCTGCCAAAGAGCGAAGCGGTTCTCCTCCTCCAGACTCGACAGCATATGGACGTGACAGCTGTGAAACACGCAGGAGGAGAGGAAAGATAGAGTCACTGCGAGGCAGAAAAAGAGAGAGCTTCTCTGACAGTGCTGTTGGCCGCCTGAAAGCGACGGACAGGAGAAGTGTGGTGGAGTGTTACGAGTAGACGGGGAGCTGTGAGGAGTTGATGGGCTGTCTGGGAAACGTCAGCAAGGACACAATGCCTCAACGGCTGGTAGACTGTACAGAGAAAGTGACCTACATACTAGCTGGGCCAACGGACTACAGGACCAGGCAGTACCATCCAGTCTCACATAGTCCAAGATTGAGAAAGTGAAAGAAAGAAAGACAGAGAGAGAGCGAGAGAGAGAGAGAGAGAGAGAGAGAGAGAGAGAGAGAGAGAGAGAGAGAGAGAGAAAGAGAGAGAGCAGACCACCATGACCAAAATAACACACTTTAAACCCAACTGGAACACTTCTATCCAGACTGAGAGGTCAGATTTCTGCTCAGCTTGAACAAAACATTCCCTCTCCTTTGAAATGTGGCTTTCAGACGTGCAGTTAGTTCAACTGTACATTCTTAGTGTGTGTGTGTGTGTGTGTGTGTGTGTGTGTGTGTGTGTGTGTGTGTGTGTGTGTGTGTGTGTGTGTGTGTGTGTGTGTGTGTGTGCGTCAGCGAGCGTCTACGTGTACCTGTGTTCGGTGTGCTAAGACTGTGCACGAGTGTTTACCCGGCTCCTGGACTCCTCAAGGGCTGTATACATTTTTTTTTATTGTAATTTTTTTCCGCTTTGTCAGGCCTTAAAAGCAGGACTGCTGATAGGAAAGGTAAACATCAAGACGCACACAGGCGCGCACACACATACACACACACACATAACCCCTTGTTGAGCCTTGACCCACGTAATCGCCTGCATCTTGCTGAGCCCCTCTCATTTTTCTAAACAGCTACAGGTAAAAGTCAGGGACCTGAACCCAAGCATCTGTCTTTTGCTGTTGTTACCTGGCCTTCACACCATGCAACTGCGACCTTGACAAGGAGACGTGGTTATTTTTTTTCCCAAGTAGAACACGCTGCCGTCAGCAAAACACAAAACAGACAGATAGCGGGAAGGACCGGGAGACGGGAGAGGAAAAGGGGAGGCAGGGAAAAAATGCATGGGAGGAAAGTAGCATGCAGACACTTTGTGATCAAACATAGATAACTTATGACACTCTCTCAGGCCGTAGTGAATCAATTAAACATCTGTTCCGATGTGCGTCGCTGCCACAGGCTGGGAAAAGAACACACGGCAGACTGTAGTAGAGACAGACACAGAGGGGTCTTTCATGGTTTGTACTGTATCTGTAGTTTGTGTAGCGACAGACGCCGAGGTTCTGTTGTGGCTTTCGAGTCACACATGGAGCCAGTGAGCCTGAGCGATTGTGTACTTTGACTGTGTCATATGGACAAAACATCTGCTCCGCTGCATCCACACAGAAGACCGAAGAGAAGTTTGAGGCATGTGCAATGACGACTGGTAGTTTGATGGATGCTGCGTGCGTGCTTGAATCTGTCTGTTGAATAAAGAGTTGCTTTCCACTGAGCACACTGAGAACTAAGCTCATCTGCTGGGAGATATCTACTGACATGAAGTAAAATATATAATCCAAGGCAATTAAATAATCAGTTAGTGTAGGAAATCTATCAACAACTATTTAGCTAATTTGTCACTTATTTTTGCCACTTTTGGAGAAAACTGACAAACAAATAAGCATTTTTAACCCAGTCTCTTTGATTTCTATATCATGCTGTATTATGCTTTTAAGAACTGTTTTACACGCTCATGTTTCATCTTTTATTATGAGCTGTCCTGTGAGATTGATTTTTCATTTGTTTTAAATATTATTTTAAGCTCTCTGTGCAAAGCTAAATCCCCTGAGGGACAATAAAGGTTTCATCCTTTCCTATTTTAAGACAAATCAGTTCATGGATTAAAAGATTTTAGAAAAAGAAATTGAAAGCGAAGTAATTTAGTTTTATATGTAATTTTATAATTATGTGAAAATAATTCTGGTATTTGGTGGGACCGTTTAGAATTTTGTCTAATTAATAAGTATTTGTTTTTCATTATTTCATTAGAAATAAAATTGATCGACTCATTTATTTGACAGTGAACTCTTTTGCACTGGTTTGATAAATGTGCACATCTCAAGCTGCCCCTGCATGTGGAATCCTGTTTCCTCTTACACTTGTATCACATCAGAGGCGTGACTGTGGACTGCGAAGGCATATCTATAATGTGAGAGAGTGTTCATCAATTAAACACACACACACACACACACACGCACACACACCCATTTATCCCCCCCAACCCTTTCAATCTTCTAACACCAGCTTCTTACTGGCCATAGCCAGGAGGGTTAAAAGCGAAGATGCCCGTCTGAGAGATGAAAGGTGATCTACGTGGACTCTCCAAATTAGATTTTCATGGTCTGCTGAGATACAGCCACTTTTAGACAAGCGTGAAAAGCAATCACGCATGTGCACTCACAAGTGCACACACACACCTCATATATAAGTGTGCCAGACATGCACAAGTAGAAAAAGTGCAGGACATTGGCGTTTTTTTAACAAACACACACACACACACACACACACACACACACACACACACACACACACACACACACACACACACACACACACACACACACACACACACACACACACACACACACACACACACACACACACACACACACACACACACACACACACACACACACACAGACACACACACAGCTTTGCGAGGGTCATTTCTCAGCTCTCATGAGTGCTAACAAACACTTCCAGAAAGTGGATGTGTTCATCGGGACAGCAGGTCAGTACGTGTTTGCTGGCTTTGATTCTAAGCAGTCAGTCATCGCTCTACTTAAACATACAACACACTACCTGTGCATGTAAGTGCAAATTAAAAAGGGATTTACAAAGACACTTAAGACCGAAGCTAACAATTGTTTTCGTTAATATTTTATCACTATCTGCTGATCAATTTCTGGATTAATTGTTTTGTTTATAATGCATTGGTAAACAGCTAAACGTTCCATCGAGACATTAAGGCAATAATGACAAATGTTTGTTTTGCCTGGAGAACAGACAAAAACCTGAAATATTTATTTTAATGTATTAATCATCAAGTTCTCACATTGGTAAAAACTGTGAAAAGTTGGTGTCTATGCAATAACCTAAACAGCTACAAACTAGTTACAGATACATTTTCTTTCCATCAACTAATCAATGACAGAAACTCAAATAATTCTTGCAGTTTCACATGCCATTCAAAAAATAAAAAGAGCACTGGGTGCCACAGACTATGAACTACAGTAGCTTAATAGGACTCTTCAAATCTTCAAAACTCAAATATAAAACTCAGATGACAGCTATCGAGTGAGGTGGCTTCCACCTCAGTCTTCAGTGCAGGAGAAAAGACCACAGCTGGGTTGCGCAGGCAGTAACTTGAACTGATGGAGTCCCAGGTCTGTAATTTCACAATGCTACACTGAGCATAAACATTCTCTGAATGATTTCCATTCCAGGCATTATCACTCCTCACGGGATTAGCGGCTACGAGGATGGATATATTAGACCGGTGGGGGGGAAAGGACCTGAATGAAATTCAGTCTGGACCCATTTAGCCTTTTATAATAGATAACATAATCTTGTTTATTCATTCATTGTCTTTGTGGTTAAGTTACAAGTCTCTTCAATCTGTGCGGTAATCCCTTCATTAGCAATTACCACTTCAGTCACTGTGCCAGCCTCGCCTTAAAGGATCTCCACGTCCAACTCTCCACCACCCAGGCTCCACCCCTCACCCCACTTCTTTGTCTCGTCACACAGCCGGAGCTGGCAGGTAGTGGGCAGGCTGTGTTCAGTCTTGTCAGTGTAAATTATGGATCAGGTAGCCGGTGAGCTATCAGTTGTACCAGCTCTGTGCTGGTGCCAGAAACACCACAGGCATTCCCTGGCATGCACACACACACGCAGGCACGCAGGCAGGCACGCAGGCACGCAGAGACACACACACACACACCAAAGCGTGCACACACACACCTCCCACCTCCACTCCCCCAAATACATACATACATGGTTATCGAATCGAGGGAGCCCCCCCATCTTCAAACACCTCTAACCCTCATGTGTTTTCATCGAACATTACTTATTCACTGCACGCATGCACAAACACATGTGGGTGTACATGCTCAAGTGTTTGAACAAACACAAGTTAATGTCAAATTTATGCAGGCATGCATGAAACACACACACACACACGCATATGGTGTGCAGCCTCCACCCCCTCCTCTGGCTGATCTCCAATATGCCCCCCAAATCTCAGCACAGGGTATTTTCTGGCACAGAAAATTCATCATCAATACCCTGGCTTTTTGCAATTAGGGGATAGTACACACACACACACACACACACACACACACACACACACACACACACACACACACACACACACACACACACACACACACACACACACACACACACACACACACACACACACACACACACACACACACACACACACACACACACACACACACACACACACACACACACACACACACACACACACACACACACACACACACACACACACACACAGCTATTGCAAATCATCTCACTCACAGAGGAGACACATGTAATCTAAGCAGAAGGCGATAAAGCAGGGAGAGAGAGAAGCTGCAGGTTTGGTCGATACCAGTCTACCTAAAAGCTTCACTAACAACCTTTGGTGTCTGTGTAAAGTCTCTTTAATCAGCCTCACAGATGCAGATTATTCTCCCTCGGCGTCTGATATCGATGCGATTACCATGTTAATTTGATATTTTGCCACAGCAGAGGAGGGGGGGGGGGGGGGGGGGGGAGAGGCAGGGAGAGGATGGATAGAGAGGGAGGTAGAGGGGGAGGGAGCGGCCGGTGGCCCGTGCGAGGCAGGGTGTGATTTTAACACGTGGAGCTCCCCGTCTCATTACAGGCCTCAGTCTGAGGAGCACTGGGGTCAGATCTGATCCAAACCCTAAGTGACAAGTGCAAATGGGATTCTGCTGTCCGTCTCAACACCCCTCCATGCACACCCCCCGCCCCACAAAGTCTCACACACACTGTCTTCCAAAAAATGAACCCCTCCTGCTTTAACACACTCAAAAGCATCACCCTGCATACAAACGCACACATATGCATTGGAACCAAATTCCATAAACACACCACTGACCAAGCTACACAGTGTTAAGTGCAACCTTTTTTCGGCTTCCTCTTGTCTGCTTCTCTTCCCAGCATTTACACGACGCCCTCTCCTTCCATTAAAGTACATTTTGCAACGTGATACACTTGAAATCGTTGCACTTTCATTGCATCTCGACAATAAAAAAGCTCCGACGTCTGGGACAACGTACTGTATAAACTTAACTTGCTCATTACTCATGTTTGACCTCAGTAGCAGCTGCACATTTTCATTCACATGAACACATATTTCCCAAATTCATACACATAAATCTAACCGTGCACATGGGACCATCGTGTGGGGCAGTGAGGGCTGTGTTGACTTGCACAATCACCTTGATGAATCACCACGTATAATGGCCCGCAAAAAAAAAAACACGAGAGTCCCCATTGTTGGGTAGTTACTCTCTGCGGAGGCTGGCTATCTTCTGTGTGACCTACACACACAGCAAATACAGTACATGCACCACTACACACACAAAGGCAGGGACCCAGGAATAAATTGAAAATGTTCTCTACACACACCGTGTTTCAACTGCAGCATCCTGAGTGTCTGAGACATGCTCGAAAACATCCAGAGATGCCACAGCGATCAAATCCTCTGCTGTACTTGACCTTTGAATGCCCAAACAACTTTAGACACAGAAATGCTCTCGAGTGAAGGGGCAGAGGATATTTCCAGTGTGGATGGCCAGTCATGTAAAAGGAAACCACAAAATGACCATGTTTCCTCTCTGCTTCAGTGTTGAACCAGCGTGCGGGCATTACTGAAGCCCGGAAACATGCCGACCGCTAAGCGAGAGAAAAAAAAAGGTGTTCTTAGAAATTAAATATGAAAAGCATAAAATATGCAGCCAGCTCCCACTATGCCAACGCTGCCTCTGACACAGGCGTTCTCTCCTCCGTTCCCACCGCATGTTTTATTCAGGACTGATATTCTAAAAGCTGAAATAGAACAATCTATTTCCCCTTGCACTCCTCACTTCTGATTTACTGATGAATATTTCAGAGGAATGTCAGAAAAGACAGAGAAACTCCACTCCGCGAGCCGGCTCCCGCCTCACCTCTCCCTCCCTCTCCCGTCCGCCGCTTTGGTTTTACAAGACAGCTACGTGATCCTCCTGCAAGACTCACTTAAGAAGCAGATTTGCTTAATTTTCTACATGATTTAACAATTTGCGGAGCGAGTGTTCGGGGGGGGGGCATGAGAAGGGGAGAGAGGGGAGTATTTGGCCCGGGAGTTGAAGAAAGTGAAAAGGGGCGAATGAAGAGAAGAAAGGAAATAAAAAGAGACACAGTTCCCTGCAGACAGGACTTCTGATATGTGTGTGTGTGTGGGGGGGGACATATTCCCAAGCAGAACAGAATTTATCCTCGTCACAGACCAGGCAGCAAATCTGGTTGTCTCACAATTTGATTTAATACCAATTTAAACGAGTCAGTCCAACTTTACTTTTTAAACTCTTACACGTTAAAATAGTGGAGCGAGAATCAAACTCCATGTATTTAATTTCTGAATTTACAGAAATATAAAAAACATACAGCAAGCATGAGCAAGCAGGTAAGTAAATTATGGACACATGTGAAAGGCACACATCTGCTCCTGCTCTTTCCAGTCCCTCATGCCTATTTATACCTGACTGGAATGCCACTAGACTGACTGACACACACACACACACACACACATGATCACACACATAAGCACACATACACACAAACACAGTTATATGGGCAGGGCTATTGTTCTCTTTTGGTCTCAGCAAAGTCATGTGCACTTCTGAAAGATTGCAAAGAAGGGTGAGAAGAGAGCAGAGAGGGTCAGTTAGGGAGTTTCTCTGTCTCTCTCTCACACACACACCACACACAAACACACCCACACACAAACACACACACACACACAAATCACACAGAGGCGGATTGCAGATGGTACTCACAGTCTTTCAGTGTTGCGGGGGATATTCCTTGGCATGGTTTTGAGACCCAGTCCATGGCAGTCAACTGTGGTGCCACTGCAAGCACACAGGGCTGGACAGGCACTGGCGTGGCCTATGAGCAAGGCAGAGAGCATCACCACCCACATCCAGAGTGGCTGCCCGACCCGAGTGCCCATGTCCGCCCCAAAACTGCAACCTCTAACAGGCATGTTCACCACCACTGCAGCCTGCTCCTCTTCTTCTTTTTCTTCTTCTTCTTCTTTAGCAAACCCCTACTTCTCTCTGTCCACCTTCCTCTCTCTTTCTGCTTCTCTGCAAAACCAAGAGTCCTGCTACACCTCACAAGTCCTCTAGAATAATTCTAAATATGTGCTGAATATAAATAGAAAGAAATCTGTCACAAATGCTAATATTTTCCTTCTTTTCTTTTGCTGTGAAGCAAAACAAATCCTTTTGCTCTTCTAGATTTCGCTTGATGTAGCTCTGATATCCAGCTCAGTTTGTTGATGTAAAAAAAAAAAGAGAAGATTCTTTCTTTCCCTTAATCTTCTTCTTCCTTGCAAACTCTTCTCCTCTCCTGTCTTTGAGGAGTTGCTGTGCTCTGGCGTGCACACGTCTGCGTCTCTGTCCTGCTCTCACTCAGTCCCGCTCTGCTCTGACTGCCTGAAGAGAGAGGGAATAAGGAAAGAGCAGAAAGAAAAAAAAGCCAGTCTCTCTCTCTCTCGCTCTCTCTCTCTCTCTCTCTCTCTGAACACACACACACACATACACACACCAGTCATCCATCACAAGGATCTACAAATAGCAGAGCCCCCGACTCCACCCCTGCCCCTCCTCTCCTCCCCCACCCCTCTCCCTCCTCACACATCATACCCCCCCAGAACCCTGCCTGAACTCTCATTCTTGAGATCCGTCTTTCACTCCCTTGATTCTATTCACAATACAAATCTACTCCTCCAAGTATCCTTTTTTTTTACCCCCTCTTTATTTCACTCACTCCGATCCTTTTCTCTCAGGTTTGCCTCCAGGCGAACCCCCCAGAGAGAGACCTAACCTACATGACACTGCATAACCCCAGCCCGAAGGGAGAAGCAGCGGGGAGACTGGGCTCCGCGAGGGTGTGCGTGTGTGTGAGTGTGTGTGTGTGTGTGTGTCTGAATGTGTACATGTAACGAAGGAGAATCCACTGGGGAAGATAGGAATCAACACCTCGGTCCTCGGAGGCAAAAAAAAGCAGGAATAAATAATCCTAAGTGTAGTTCTAAACGTGTAGATCAAGTGTGGCCACACACACACACACACACACACAGAAGCTGCAGCATGAAACTGGAGTGAGGAAGCACGAAATACACACAACCACACTCACACATTCATGATTTGTTGGGAAGGCAGACCACAGCCATAAAATGTAAGTCAACACTATATTTTAAGTACAGCATGGTACAGGAACAGAGATTATACCCTCACATATATATATATATATATATATACATATACAAATGAGAAAATAAACAGCTTCACTCACAGCCATACCTGCTCTGCTCCTGGAGGAACTGGCACACAATCCCTCCCTTAGTGCCAGGACCATGCATTCCCTGAAATGGACCGAGAGCATGGAGACATAAACTGGACTGTGTTGAGAAGGGGGGGGGGGGGATTTCATGATAAGCAGCATCTGCGGCCCATTATTTACAATTCTGAACAAATATCACTTGGTAGAGGTCGACATCTAGTCAAAACAGGGGATGTATTAGAGTCCAGCCATTGTTGACAGTGTAATTGTAGCTTTCACGAAACTTCTCCAAATGCATATTGTAGTGCAGCTTGTGGGTTTGCAAATTAGCACTGGGTATTCTGCTCGGGAAGCGGATCTCTTGTTTTTGTGATCCAGTTCACAGTGCAGCGTTCGCAGTAATGTCCACTCAATTAATCAAACCAGTCTAAAGTGAGCAGCGGCCGAGGGAAAAGAGGAGCATTAAGCACTTCTTCACTTCTGTCTGTGGCGCAGATTTTTATATTGAACCAACGTGTGATTATCAGATCCCAGGTATCTGTGAGTCTGCATGGATTCTCTTACCTAATGAAGCACCATGGATTAATGCTGTCTCAGCTGCTGAAAGGCACAAAACCAATAGTGTTCACTTTGGCTGTTTTTCCTGTTATGCATAAACACAAGTTGCTATAGTTTGACATGCTCACACGTAAGGAGGATGCTTGAAAGGCGTTTTGCAAAAGTGGCAACCGAGACTGATTTGGAGCATGTGCCTGTGTTCGTGCAGTCTCCCTCACCACTGTTTTTGTGGTGTACAAAGGATTCTTGAAAAATCCTTGATTCTGAGTCACTCAGAAACTAGTCCAATTTCTGATTTGTTCCTTGTGAATACTCTGCGTTTTATATTGATAGAAAATTGTGGCATACGAATATACATCTCACCTTTAACCTGCCTTGTCTCAGCTCGGCCAAAGCCACTTGATATGTGGTCTAGTTCCGCAGGGGGCTTTGCAGTGGGGTGGAACCCTCCCAACACAAACAGCAGCACAGTCCCACAGACCTGAGAATCCCATTCACTTTAACTGACAAAGAGAAGAGAGAAACAGGCAGGGAAGATGCAAGCCGAAACATTTGACTTTGTGATCATCCGCCTGCCTGTAAGCTCGACTAACTCGAAAACATGTGCGTGTGCATGTATGTGCAGCATTCAGGTGTACACACAAATACACACCTCAGGGAAAAGAAGCTCCATCTGTCCCAGTAAAAGTGTCAGTGCAGCGTAGATCTTTCTCCTATGAATGGCTAATTAAAGAGCAGACAGTGGCGTTTAGCGGTAATGGGGGGTGGGGGTGAAGTCCCTTCTCTCTCACAGTCGTGATAGGAATGCACACAAATACACAACAGGAATTATTCTGCCGCTCTCAAAGACGTGGGACGGCATGGCAGCAATTTCCATTAAGTCTTGGGGAGAGAGACCCCGCAAACTCTCGACTCAAATGAAGGACCGACAGCAATTAATGGGGAATAACACCACGTTTAAAAAATGCACAGTGCTGCTGGAGCTGTGGGCGACCAACAAGCGTGCACCGACATTTAGAAAAGAAAAGAGGCCAACGTGCACCGAGACGAAGCTGGCAGCTGCTCGTGGCTGAATAGGGGAATGAATCGGTTAACGTCGGCATGCTCGCCACACAAAAACTGAAACGCTCCTCTCAAGAGTGAGAAAATAGAAAGAAGCCAAATCTGGCATCCAGAAAATTCCACAGCACGCTTCAACCCGAGTGATTTGTATTTCACTCACAGAGGAGCTGTGCGTTTGAGAGAGGAGAAGAAAAGAAACTACTGCACGAGAGAAGCGTCGAAGCACAAAACTGTGTCAGTCTACGAAAGTGTGTTAACTTTCAATTTATTACCTTGTCTATTCTAACACAAATGGTCCGTTACTGTGAGTTGTAGCAAAACTTGTTTGAGCTATGGTGAGAAAAGATGCTTTAAATCAAAATTTCTACAGCAGTCACATATGTTTAAAAAATGTATTTAACCAAGTTAGACTTAAGGGATCATGTTTTCATATCGAAAAACCAACATTTAAACAAAATTGACACAAACTGCCAACCGTTTAGATATCTATAAACTACCTGAGGACTGAGGAACAACCTTGTGGCACTTTATCACACAGATGTTTTTACTGGATTGAATATCAGCGAAAACAAAATGACCTTTATGTAATGAGGAACAACATTTTGTGAGACACCTACAAGTAGTTACATTTTAATCTCAGGATAATCCAAGGTGATCTCAGAAAGTAAGTTGTTTATTATGGCTGGTAGTTAATGCTTAAAGCAAATGTTTGCATTCAACACCATCTCTCCAGCTCTTCTCCGGGACAAGCTGACCCAGCTGAGCGTGCCTGACCCCACCTGCAGGTGGATCACCAACTTCCTGACCGACAGGAAGCAGCGCGTGAGGCTGGGGAAGCTTGTCTCTGACACCCGGACCATCAGCACTGGAGCCCCTCAAGGTTGTGTGCTCTCTCCTCTCCTCTTCTCCCTCTACACCAACAACTGCACCTCCAGCCATCCCTCTGTCAAACTCCTGAAGTTTGCCGACGACACCACCCTTATTGGATTAATTTCCAATGGGGACGAGGCCGCCTACAGAGAGGAAGTTAACAGCCTGGCTTCCTGGTGCAGCCAGAACCACCTGGAGCTGAACGCTTCAAAAACTGTAGAGATGGTGGCAGACTTCAGGAGGAGCCCAGCCCAAACCGCCCCCCTCACCATGTGCGACTCCCCAGTTAAAACAGTGGAGTCATTCAGATTCCTGGGGACGATCATAGCACAGGACCTGAGGTGGACGGAGAACATCACCTCCATCACCAAGAAGGCCCAGCAGAGGATGTTCTTCCTGCGGCAACTGAGGAAATTCAGCATGCCGCGGAAAGTGATGGTTGAGTTCTACACAGCCATCATTGAGTCCATCCTCACCTCATCCATCACCATTTGGTTCGCTGCCTCCACTGCCAAGGACAAGGGCAGACTGCAGCGGATCATTCGGTCAGCTGAGAAGGTCATCGGCTGTGACCTGCCGGCTCTCCTAGACCTGTTCCACTCCAGGACCAGAAAGAGAGCAGGCAAGATCATCGCTGATCCTTCCCATCCCGGTCACCACCTGTTCCAGAGACTTCCATCTGGGAAAAGGTTCCGGGCCGTCAGGACTAAAACCTCGCGTCACCTGAACAGTTTTTT
The DNA here is from genome assembly GCF_949316205.1 of Platichthys flesus. NCBI lineage: Eukaryota > Metazoa > Chordata > Actinopteri > Pleuronectiformes > Pleuronectidae > Platichthys > Platichthys flesus. The sequence continues at coordinate 11,195,338 of NC_084956.1, forward strand.
CCCCATGGCAGTGGGGCTCACAAACAAGCCCCCCCCATCACACTGACTCTGCTGACCCCCCCCCCCCCACCCTCGCACATAATTTATAACACTACATTATTGGCACTACCACCAATCTTTGCACCTTAAAACCGAACACAACACATTTACTGTATATATTATTTTTTCGATATTGTTGTTTTTTATATTGATGTTTATATTGCTCTATATTGTTGTTTTTATATTGTTGTTTGTAAAGTGCACCAACCACACCAAGGCAATTTCCTGTATGTGAAAATATACAAGGCAATAAAAAGAATTCTGATTCTGATTCTGATTCTGATTCTGATTGTGAACCACTGAGAGTCTCACAGTCATTACATTTTGTCAATCATTCAAAATTTTAAGCAAAACTAACTATTGAAATGTGGTTGTACGTGCAGCCAAGATCGTCCATGTAGTTGATGTGTCCTCAGGCATAGGCTAAATAAGTCGACATTTATTCAATGCAGAAAACAAAGCCCTCTCAATTTAGGTTCAGAGTCAGACATTGACTGCAAGAGATTTAGAATCCGATTTTTCTGTCCAATCAGCTCCCTCTGAAAGGAATTCTACTGTATACGTTTTAGAGTCAATTCCAATCCAGTCACCATATATACTTGTGGGTTTGTGTGCACACCAGATAATGTTAAGTTGATTACAGTACAGTCTGACTCGTTTTACAGTCATCATGCTCACTCTGGAGTAGGAATGCTAAATATAACCCGTCTGGATTTTTGGCTGCAAAACAATACTATTCCTAACTTGGACGCTGTCGTATATTTACAGAACATGAGAAAGAGCAGGCCCATTCTCACAGATGTTTACAACATATACTTACAATACCAAACATGCATTGACACAGACACGATAATGACACACTGAGAAATTCCTCCTATTGTGGGGAGCTGCATTCCCTTACTATCCACCCACTCATCGTCCAATTCCATAGAATAAGTTCAATTTGGGAAAATAGTTCTCAGCAAACAGACACCTGGGTAAGTTTAAGGTTTTGCTTTGGTGGCTGTATTTCTTTGAATTATTTTTTTATTTTGGTGCAAATATTGATTTCAAAATTGTTCTTCCTGATTCTCCTTTTCTCTGCAACAGACAAAGCAACTTGAAAAACTACAAGTTGTATAAATTGACTCTAAGTTGGTAGGGAACAATGCCAAGAAGAGAAACAGAAAGCAAGAATTAATGTATTTAAGGGCAGAGTTCTATTATGCAACACTGCTTGGGCTTGTGTGTTTTACACTTAATTATTTAATAGTTTTTGATGATAATGAGAATTCACATACTATGGTATATCACAAAACAGTATATATATATTATTTATTTTTCTCTAAGACGACATTTCTTCTACCTTCGGTGCACCAACTGAATTTTTTTGTAACTAAACAGCATCACCCTGTGGTTGCAAGTGACATCACATAGTTGCTGGCGGCAGGAAATGAAAAACACAAGGCCCTTCATTTCAGAGGCGTTCAAAAGAATAAATACAGTTTTTTTTATTATACATCCTAATAAAGCACATTCTGACCTTTCCAAAGAATAAATGACAAACGACAGAACACTGCTTGATGTCTTTTAATCACAGCGACTTGCATAGCTTCACAGCAGGGTCATTATCAATAACCTGTCTTCATGGTCAATTAAGTTGATCATGAGCTAGTTAACACATTATAGTTCAATTGCAACAGCTTGTTACAGACACCACTGAACTTGAACCAGTTGCTAGAAGCATAAGACATCAAGGATTCAAAAATGGCTCAAATTCTCCCGGAAAGGGTCGAACAACCACAACAGGAGGCAATAGATTCATCTACTCTTGCATTTAGCCAACCACTGAATATAAAATAGAAACTGACAATAAAAATATATTAAAAAAATTAAAATAAAACCACAGTTGAACTGAAAACATGCACATAAAGCTGTATATAAGGTTTCATAATAATTCAAACTATCCTGAGAAAACTGAAATATAAAAATCAAAAACAAGATCTAGTTTAAAGAAGCAGTTCAAAGAATCAGTGGTGACAACCAAATGTTGAGCTTTTACAGGGACAAAAAAAAAGATCTGCATAGCTTTCACTCAGTATCCCCCATCCTTTATTCTTCTTTCCCTGTTAGTCTTCACTCCCTAACTTCCTGAAACTTGAATGGATCTTTATACAATTTTCACTATACTCTTAAGGCTATTGAGAGCTTGAGGGTAATAAGTTCCCATGTAAATTGATTCTGACTAAAAACTGTTATACAGTAAAGCAACATATATTCAATTAAGGCACAGTTCTGGATTAACCACTTCTCTAATAAACGTCTGCAGCAGCCTGCGATGACTTACTCCACTAATTTTTAAGCAAATGTAACATTTCAACAGAAAAGCCTGCAGATCACATCGTATGAAATCATCCAATGCACAGGGCACCTGGACTTGAAACATCCAGATGACCAATAAGAAATAAATACAAGTAGGGTCGCAAATTAAATAAAAACATATTTCAGTCGGAGATAAAACTACATACCGACACATTTCACAGGTGTAAACGCATATTATTTGCTACTTAAGAACATAAATGGACAAGGAAATTTGATTAATTGGGAACTAATGAGTGTACGAAACAGTTAATTAATTGACCTATAGCAGTAAAGCATACGACATATTCAATTTCGTCCATTAACCTCTTTCATGTTGCATTGCAAGTAAAACTTCCAGTCTGCAGATTTATATGGGGATTTCCTTGCCATCTTAAGAACTTTTAAGACTAACTCACTTTTTCTTTTTTTTTTTTAAACAGCAGAGAACAGTTCCAAACGTGTGGTCAAAACAAAGCAGTGCAGTGGATAACACTGTTTAGTTTCAGTCAGCGCATCAAGGTCCTTTAATGTTCCCAACATAACTGTTACACTGAGGGTTTCTTTGTTGTAAACGACACACTTTTACCGACGATTAATCCTGAATGAGATGGGGTGAGAGAGAAAATAAAGGATTATGTAATTTTGAATCCTCGAGCTGTGTACATCAGGCATCATTAGTAACATAAGCAAGTCAAAGTGAGGACACACGTGCATGTGTTGAACCACTATTCACTGGTTTAAGACATGTTTAGGAATTTATCAGTTTGGCCCACTATGAAAATTGGACGTTATAATTTGGCTTTGGTTGAACTATGCATTGAATGTTTCGCCATACATGTATATGATAATTAATGGGAATGTGAGACAGTTTCACCGTTTTGATGGCCGGGTTAGAACAGAAAAACTAACAGACACTCATCCTGGCATCATAGATGTGCATGTTGTAGCCTACTAGACCACAGCAGTGGGGGATGATAGTTGCTATTAGCTAACACTTGATTGAAATGTTTGTTTTATGGTGGAACAGGTAAACACTCACTTTGTCACAGCCAGGGTTTTCTGTTGCCTGGCCATCAACAGAAGAGCTGCGGAGAGGAGTCTGCAGTTTGGCGTTTTCTTTTTCTGTCAATATTTGGCTTCCCAACACCTTCCTCTGTTTTATAAACAAAACGTTACTACTGGGATGAACATTACTATTTACACATTCTGTAGTGTTAGAACACGTTAAGACCTTGTAAATATGCACAATGCATTTCTTTAATCCCAAACTCTTCACAAATCCAGTGCTCTACATGTGTTTGCGGTCTACTTATCAAAACATTGTTCAACAGCTTTACAAATAATAAATAAAAAGAACATATGTGAGCATGAAAGGTCAGAACAAAGTAGTTACAAGGCTGAAAAGTGAAGTTTTAACTTTACACAGGAGAACTGTCTACAAACCTTGATAATTCCACCCAGAGAGCGTGAACGCCAGTGTTTCCTGCTGAACGGTGTGCGAGACTCGGCCGATGGTGTCAGCAATGGCTGCTTTTCAAACTGTGCAAAACAACAACAACAACAACACATTTATGGACTGGGATGGAAGACCTTGATCTAACACTTATTCTCCAGACCGAACAACCATACCTGTCTGATGAGCTTCTTCTTCTTGGCAGATTCGGGCATGTTGTTGACCTGCTGGTACAGCTCTCTTAGAGCAGATTCAGTATAACGCTGAGTCTCAGGGGACTTGGGGGTGCTGCTGACCTCACTTCCATTAGATCGTTTGAAAGGAGACTGGGGTACAGGTGTTACCGGTGCAATCGGCCCATCTCTGCTTCGAGAACAGAGCGTTGAGTCGTCCTAAAAAAGGTCCGACATTACATACAATATTAAATTCTGTTATCTTACTGAAGCAGAGTCTCACAAGGCACAAACAAGTGAAATAAACAAATGTAAAGTGTGAATATGGTCAAGTTTTATTTCAAGGTTCTATGAAAGTGAGTCTATTAGTGCGCAAAGCAGCAGATAACAGATTCTGAATTTAGACACGGAGAACCTAAAATTAACAAGACAACAAAGTAAACAGATTCAAAAGAAAAAACAAGAAATATTGGTGATGGAGCTTTGACAGTAACTTTGCAGATAGACACAATGCAGCGTGAACCCTCTTTTCATTGAGATGAACTTGGTTAGAAATAGAAGCAAAGAAACTCACCTTTGATTGAAGAGAGTTTGATCCTGTGAAGTACAAGCGGGCATATTCTTTGATATACACAGGCGCCTACATTGAGAGTGAATAAGCACATTAAACCCTCTGATCAAAACATTATTGTGAAAAACTGGACACAACCGGTACTTAGAAATTCATGGATCTCATTCTCATGCAAACACATGGTTTATTAAAGGCCAAGAAAATGTAAATAAATGTATTTTAATTAAACAAATATCACTAATCATCCAGATCTAAACAGTGCGCAATTGAGAAACACACATTGCAAACACAATTACCCTTTTTTTTTTTTCTTTCTTTTAAATGTTAATTATGTATGCGTCACATCAACGAAGTATGAATGGGTTTCATTTTGAAAGGAGAAATGATAATGGGGAAACATTTCTGCCACATAGCTGTGATGTGCTGTATATGCACTCAAATAAAGGGCATCCAACTATCTACTAAAAAACTAAATCTTATTAAAAAGAGGCATGTGTTTTGTTGTATATTTCAATAATACTGCATAAACAAAAAAAAAATAATTCATGTTAGCATTCTTGACTGTGAGAGAAACACAACGATAAAATTTGTAGTGATTGGTTTTCTGTATGTACAAGGATTATAAATAAGCAACACCATGCTTTAAAGCTGCTTACCCTGAACAGTTTTTGAGAGTGCCTGATGAGGAACGCTATGCCCTTGTTCAGTTTGTCAATGCTTCCCTGAAGATCACTTGCCATCACCTGCAAAAGATATATAAAAAGTGACGTAACATTGATTTAACTGCAAATGTAATGGAGATATAGTTGGGCTGTTACAGGTTTGGAGGTAAGAATAAATTTAAACAAAAAGGTCTTTACATTTTTAGGCCAGATGATTTGTGGAGCGAACATTGTGGCAAGATTTATCGCAGACATCTTGTTGACGTGCTGATTGCGAGCAGTGTGATACAGCAAGTCAAGTAGCAGCTTCAAAAGGCTGCGATTAACTGGTGGGAGCAGCATGAACAGCAGCTGGAATGCCTCAATCTGGCGTTCCTTGTCAGACACACTGGTTTTATCCCCCTTTTCGTCAAAGAGGGTGAGCTCTGCACACAGCAGAAATTGGAATTATTACCAAAGAGTAAGGGGTCATTGTTTTCATTGGTCAAAATTCTATTCATTTTAATTTAATGTCAACTTTAGCTGCAACAACAAGAAGCACCGTAAAAAGGAGCTAGTACCTCCAATTTTCAGGTGAGCATTATAGTGTCTCTGAGTGAGCAGCGGCTCTGGCAGCTCTCCCAGGTAGGCTTTAAGCAATGTGGCTGCATCATTGGGGTGGAAGTCTCCTGTCTCTAGATCTATCTCTGAGCCAGTGTTCAGCATCTCCCTCAGGGCTGCCTGCCTTAGGCTGTGGCCTGGCACACGGAACAACCCCTCCACTTGAAGGTCTGTGAGGTGGGAGAGAAAGATGGTGAGAGACAGCCAAAGAGAAGGGGGGGGGGGGGGGGGGAGAAGAGATGTGTGTAGACGCAGACACACAGTGAAGGAGACACAAAGACACAGTAGTGAGGAGAGAGACAGAATGAATGAAATGGAAAGAGAAGGACAGCAGGAGCAAAGTGCTTTCAGATAAATTATTGACTCAAACACTTGCTCCCAGTGTCCACTTTCAGTGAATGACATCATTCCTGTCTAGAAATAAACCATGACCTCACTGCCTCTGCTGCTCTCCAGCTTAGTTAAAGAACAAATAGTACAACACTCAAACGTATCAAGTCATTTGACTAAATAGAAACTAATTAAATCAGGTTACCATTTAGTGTTGTTTTTGTAAAGCGAACGCTGTTTTGGAGAGATTAATTTCCTTCTGAGGTCACACATGCAAAATGTATTTAATCATAATATTACAAACTGCTTCGGATGACATTGTCCACGGAGGAGATACTCACTTTTACTCAAGTATTCAATGAGCTGATAGATCTGTGCTATCCCTTCTTCAGTTAACGGTGCACCAAAAACCAGTCCTTTGTCTGAAAAGCATCAAATAGCACAGTTAGACTATTGGTCTCATTTTTGTTAAACGCATTAATTCCATTTCACCAATCAATCCATATATCATTTCAAGTAGATCACACATTGGAAAGTGCCATTAAATTGTGTCGAGACAACTTTGAAAATAAAAAAATTAAAACAGGTGTTGAGTGCAGAGAGACTGGCAGTTTTTTAGACCAGAAAATAATTGAGAAAATAACTAGCATAATCAATGATAGGACTGGGCAATACAATAAATAAATAATCACCGCTATATAACTTTCATAGTTAGCAATTTCACAAGTCAAGTGTATAGATATAATATGTATGCATCGTGCCAGTGAGGGGGAATAACAATTATAATGTGGAATGTTAGTCGTTTAACAAGTCCTTCTCTATCCATAAAGAACAGCTGTAACCACAACCCTCACTGTTGTCTTTAAAGAAATAATGCAGAATTTTATTCTGATAATCATTGATAGGGACTGATAAGAATTTTGATACACATTTAACCCATATTGTCGCAATTATAATGGAAAATTCAGATTACTACACTGTTAATTATTTCTACAATATATAATTAGTCAGCAGCTATATTTAAAACCCCAAACCATATGTCCATAAATATGTATAAATACGTGTGTGTGGAGAGCCGGTTTCTATTTATTTTGTACCCCCTTTCTAAAGCAATGAACTAACTTAGACGGTATTGGAAATTTTGTTTTAAACAATGTGTCAGTGAGGGTCTCGTCTGACGTTTTCGCTTGAGGAAGTTGAAGGAGCGGAGGAAGCCGGTGGAGGAGGGCACCCTGGGCTCCGACTCCCCGACGAGCTGTGCGAACTCATCCCCCGGAAGGTCTATGAGCCGGGTGAGGTTACTGAGTATTAGGTCCGCAAAGGGAAGCGGGTGTTCGTGTCTCAGTCGCTCCACAAAGAAGTCCGGGTTGAAGATCACCGGCTGGCTCACGTTGGGCTTCTCCTGACTGTTGAACACACTGCATCGTGTCCCCCTGTCACAGAGAAACACGGAGGCTGTGTTGGGCTTCGACACCAAGAGGAACAACAAAGCTCACAGCTGATGAGCAAGTTAGCTATACAAACGGAAGATATGAATAAAAAATGTTGAATAAGCGGGCTAACGAATAAGACGTTGTTGCTAGGCTAGCCACGTTAGCTAACACGTCTGGTGAAGGGATACACTGCTGAACGAGTAATAACAAATTAACTTCTCTCAGCTTTATTGGTCCCATAATCCTGCAAGTCCCACAAGCCTTTTCTAATATCTTAATTTCTCTTAATAATAAAAGAAAAGTTTGTACCTCCGGCCCAGTTTGTGATTGTTTTGGGGAACATTTTCAGTCGCCATCTTCGTTTTGAATCTTCCGCTGTTTCATTTTTAGTCCCTCCCACGCGTTTGTGATTGGTTGTAACTGCACGTCACGCGGAGGGAGGGGCGATCTCCACCACACAGCTGTTCTAATTTGTGGATTAAGAAGCAGGAAGTGATGGTAACTGGACCAATTTCTATTCTGGGGAAATTACAACAGTCATTTTTTATTCACACCAAGTTTAATTATTATTTTGTTGTTGTTTTGCAACAACATTGTCATAGTACTGAGTCATAAAGTGTAGTTATTGTACTTGGAAGCATGTTTAGCAGGCAGTGGTCATTTAATATTATTATTAAAACGTAAGTAAGTAGTGAGTCTTAAGTAGCATTATTAATTATGCCCACCAATTAAAAAAAGCGTAAAAACATGTCAACATGTAATTCATACAAAACAACAGAAGTAACATAAGAAGTTATTGAAATCTGCTACTCGTCAGTGCTTTTTGGTGTCCCCTGGAAAATTTTATCAAATTGTTTTTTCTACAATTTGCAGTGCGTTTCTGTATTCGCATGCTTGTGCCTTGACAACACAGAAGACTCTTCAACTCGCCTGCATGTACAGTCATTACATTTATTATGATCAGTGCAAAATACAACACAAATCTAAAAAATCCATATTTTAAACAAATTGTACATCAAAAAACTTGCGAGATGAATTACTCATAGTAAAAAATATAAAACAACACATCTCTGTCACACATCATACAATTTTAATAAACATTGCTCTCGGCTAAGCCAAGGATCAGACATGTTAAAAGTCAAATCAGAGTCTATGTTGTTACAGCTTATGTTGACAGGGGCTTTAATGGTTGTCTATGATGCTCTGACCTGATTTGTTAGTGGCTCTATTTCTCTTTCTGTCTATCTGCTCTCCAGAGCATTTACCACTGATCCTCTCTCTAGCTGATGTGCTCGCTTCCTCAGTAAAGCTTCTCTGCCAGAGCCTAGACACACTCCAATGCCTCCAGTAGCAGTAAGACCTGAGCCTGCCCAGAGTTCTCCAGCACGCTCTGCGAAATATGTGGGACGAGATGCAGAAAAGAAGTGGGTCAAGGGCGCCGTTGATATACCACAGTGGAAGCGACAAATACGACTTCAGGATTGTGTATACATAGAGGACAGAGTCGGACCACACGACCACATAGACTTGCATCAGCGACGAGGCAATGTCCGGAAAGTTGCAGACGAAAAAGGCCGCTACGACTGCCCCTAGGGAACCAAACAAAGAAAATACAGCTCACATGAAAGTAACCTACATTATTGCAAAATGTCAGAGCAATTTAATTGCACTTAGTAGCTTCTTTATCTAGTGGAAGACAAACAACTGTCCATGTGTCCTTAAAGGGCATGTTAACACGAACGCGGCTCCAGGCAGGAAGATAACAGTGGACATTTAGGCAAAAAACTTGATGTGATGCCGGGGCTTACGGACACAAGAATTATTCCAAAGGAGCAGCATGGAGCACTTCCTGTAGTTGTTTTACCTTTGAAGAAGCGGTCGACAGTGTCTTCAAATTGCCCTTGCATGGTTGTACCATCAGTATATGAGTGCCATGCAGTGTTAAGTACTTTATATGTGCAGTGTAAAAACCTAGTTTACTCTTCTACCAAGTTTCCATCAACACTGACTTTCCATGTGATGGAAATTCAGTGTCCCACAATCTGTAGAGACCAGATACCTTTACATGGCATTCATCAGACTGAGATCAATCACAGCAGTTTGAGGATTTACAAAGCTCATTAAACTAATATAACTTGTCATTTTCCACGGCTCACCCATAAGTTTCAGAGCTCTCTTTTCATTTAACAGAAGCTTTCCATTCTGATGGCACTGGATATCTCGTCGTCCTTCAGGATTCTGCCGCATGAGACCCATGTTTCTTCTCTGATGTCCGTTCCTCTTCAGGTAGAGCAGGATGAGCAGATAGAGAGTGAAGATGGTGACCAGTGGGACCTGTAGTAGAAGGGGGTGGTTGAGTGGCTGATGTGTTTGGTTCGGATCAGCAAATGCAATGTGTCAAATAATAAATACTTATCCTAATAATTTCACCAGAAAGAAGAATCCTGCTCTCAGGAGTAAAGCTCCTTTGTAGATGTGTGCAGGATCAGGCTCGACCATCTCACACATGGTGGAGACGTGGAAGGCGTCTTCTCTTGTGGTGGCTGTGTAATCCAGGATACAGGCACTTGCCTGGTCGTAGACCAGAGCAAAGGGCACTGCTGAGACCAGAGAAATGACCCATACTAAAAGAAGGCATGGCAGCCTGGACTTCTGCCGAGGAGAGAGGGTAGACAATTCCACGTTAAAGTTTATTTTTTAATATCGCACCTTCGGTATTTACCCCCCTTATTTCATTGCATAATATTCTTGGGCACTCATATAAATAAACAGTAATCTGTTGAGTATAGGTTACAAATCAAGTAGCTTTCCAAAATATATTTGTGTCTTAACATGTCTGCAGTTAACTAATGTTTTTACTATAGGTATATATACTTGCAGAGTTTATTTTTAAGTAAGAACAAGATAAATGTTTTAGGGGTAATGGGGTATCCCGCTTAGACAGTGGACATCTACACTAACCCTAACACTCTGTTTCGTCTTCCCTTCATTGTACACCGTTTACAGTCTGAGTCAAACGTTTTGCCACAAAACACAAACAGGGATTCATTTTGTAGGTGTTTCAGGTCCAGATGACATTTTGGCAAATCTCTCATATTAACAACCATTTTCAAAAAAATGCAGATTGAAGACCTGATTGGCTGATGCACTACAGTCAATGTGTTCTGCCTCTTTTGCTCTCCGCACAGACTGGTAAACTGCGGGCTGCCAAAGCCTGCTCAAACTTGATTGGTCAAACAAGAAACAGAAACCAGAGGCTTTCCTGCCCCAAACTCTTGTAATTCATCTTTAGATTCCACAAGAACACTATCATGAGGAAATTGAATTGCTTCTTCTGCAAGCACTGCACCTTTAGGCTGGAAACAGACCACATGGTGTGGCAAATGGCTGCATAGCGCTCAGTGGTGAAGGTCATGATGACCCAGCTTGTGGTGGCACAATACACCTGGCGGACCATGAAGTAGGCCTTGCACACGGTTTGCCCCAGTCGCCATGGGTAGCTTTCCCAGTAATACCGATACAAAGTCACTGGGATGGTCAGCAGCTGCAGAATGTCTGAGGGTTAAAGTGAAGAAGAGGATGGACATGACTTCACCATAATGACAAAGTGGCATTGAGGATGATCCCTTAAAGCGCAGGTTAATACACTGTAGCCGTGGTGTTTAAGAGGGACTACCAAAAACTAGGTTTGACAATACTAAAGGAAAATAAGTTGTTCAAAAATCTAAAAAGTTTGGAATACCTTTTTATTGCCAAACCTTTTCAGTTCACTCCAAAGTCTAAAGGAAATGGAATTAGAAGCATTAAAGACAAGTGCATTTAGTAAGTGTGTGTCTCTCTCGCTGTGTTTACACACTGAAATGTATTAAGATATCAATCAAAAGGGCCGGAACACGGTTTTCAATCATTCTGTTACATTTTAAGCCCTGCTGACCTCCACCACGGAGGGGGAAATGTTTTCAACCCTGTTTGTTCGTTTGTTGGTTTTTAATGTAGATATGTGCAGGATCAGGCTTGACCATCTCACACATGGTGGAGATGTGGGAGAGGGTTGAGAAGACATATTTTTTATACGATTACGCAAAAACAACCAAACAGATTTCCTTGAAAACTGGTCCAAGGTGGTATGGGGCAGGGGAAAAACCCCATACAAGTTTGGTGCAGGTACGAATCAGAGAGGCAATTATCTTCAACATTGTGAATGGTGGCGTTTTTCAACATTTTCATTTTTCCTAGGGTATAATTCATGGACCTTGGTGCAGATTAATTGAACTTAAGGTGGCTGTTTGGTATGGGCAGTGGTATGCACTCTACTGAGGGCCATTCTAGTTATATCTGAAGTGGAGTTATGTTTGGCAAAGATGATTGAATGTTTTATGGCATGAAAATGAAATCAGTTTCCGTAACTTGTTATAAATGAAACTTCACTCCGATTGAATAATTCAGATTCATATTCTGGCCACTGATCTTCCACATAGTGAATGCTGGTGTACCTGATATGACCAAGCTGAGCAGGTAGAAACGTATTGCGCTGGCTCTCATATGAGCGTCCATGATCAGCGTCAGCATGCTCACCCCATTGAATAAGACCTGTGGAGCATAGAGGAACACCATTCAGTGAGTCTCAGTGTGAACATCAGTGTATAATTAACACAACACTGAATTGCTGCAGCTCTACTTGTATATAATAATCGCATGTACCAGTGCAATTCAGAGGGTAAAATTGGATAGTGTGTCAAGTGCGTCTAGTAAATGACATGTCCCTACTCCGAACAGGAAGATGGTGGTGTAGAGGATGGTCATGGGGACGGCGATTGCCAGAGGCTCCCTTTTAGTGGCACCAATGTTGAGCTGTGGCATCTCGCTCGCGCTGACGTTACAGCTGAAGAGGATCGACATCTGCTCGGAGAGGTTCATTGTCATGCAGCTGGTGGGGAATGTGGAGGATAAGCATGTAAAATTGAAAACGTTTGAATCTAAACGTCGTTCCAAAGTTAGGTTGCAACATTGGATATTAGCCTGTTTAATTTAGGTCTGAAGCCATTGTTTAAGTAAAGTATCTTTGTGAAAGAATGCAGCATTGTTGTCATGGTATTGTGCATCAACTCAGCACATACGAGGGTTGCTTGTTGTACATGTGAGCTCTGATTCGGAAGAAATATTTATGAGAGACTTGCATCTTGATCAAAGAGAGAAGGATGGGAATCTGCTGCTATCCATGTATTTTTTTTCTCCTGTTAATGCCTTATATTAAACACATGATTTCTATATCACAAAATAATATCCAGATGATAGTCACTGACCCAAACCATGTCCCTCAGTGCATAATAGACATGGGCGAGAATTACGTAGGAGACCAATGTGCATAAAAATCCTTTTCCCTCAGAACAAATAATACCACTCGTTTGAGAACAAATTGACAAAACAGCAGTTTAATATATAGATATGGGTAAATTAAATTATTAACTATGAAAATAGACTAATTAGTGGGCATAGCATGCACAGCAATCTATTATATGCATCTGTCAAACATCCAAGGGTAATTTAAGAAAAGGGTGACAGGATTCCTAATGTTCAATTAACATTTCTCAAACACACACAGACACACACACAAACACAGACACACACACACACACACACACACACACACACACACAAACTGCAACCTGTTACACTGACAGCAGAGTCTGTATATTACTGAATCATGCTGATTCTAGTTTTAGATTTACTAAAGTATATTTTAAATGTAAAAGTGTTGATCAGATATGATTAGACTTACCCTATACAGATGAAAATGTAGAATGAAGCTGAGCACCTCTGTCCACGAGCACCACTGATTGATTGTCTCCCTCCTTCCCTCGCTCGTGCTCACAGCCTCTCTTTCACTCTCTGTGACTCTCAGTCTCTCATGGTCTCCACCTCCTGCTTTGGCCCCTTCCCGCCCCCAACGCACATATGGCCATAACAGCAGCTTATAGAAAGTCATACATTTCTTGATATACATGGATTTGTCGCCCAAACATTAAAATGCACATACGTAGATCAGGGAGCACTCCTGGCTGGGATAAAAACCTTATTCCATTGGAGGACTTTAATTATTCGATTACTATGGGAGCAGTTTATTGCTAGCCCCTTTAGGCTACACTGCAAATGACACATCACAAAATTGGACTTGTTCAAAAAATGGTTCAAATCACAACATGTCTCATTCTGCAAAGAGAGAGCCTTCCATTTTCTTTGCAACACGTGTTTTCTTCTGCTCTGTCATTTGACAATCCTGCCCTGTTGGAGCAGGCCAGTTCACAAATCTCTGGTTGTGATATTACAAAGAACAGGAACCGGGAGTCCATCGACACCACATGTTCCACTACCATGTGCAACTGTGTGTGCAGATGTTTGTCTCCACATAGAGGAGTCAAAACCTATTCATCATAAAAATATGTTTGCATTAAAAGTAACTTACATTCAAGATTGGCGATCAAATTGAGAGACGCTAAATTGCAACTTAGGCACTTAAAGCTTATAATCCCGGCTGCTAATTAATATAAAACACTCTTTACTGAGGCTCTCACCCAGTGTCAGCTGTGACTGGGGAACGCCACAATGGGAATTGAATCTCTAATAGACATCATTGGTCTCCATCAACTTTGTCATCTACCATCTTGACCAATGTCATGACTCCTCAGGGCTAAGTATCTTCAGCTCAGACAGTCAGCAGTACACACCATGAACCACTCTTCATGCTGTTGCCACGTTAAAGAAAAAAGATTGTAAGACTTCGAGAACTTGGCCATAATATTACGAAAAGCAGTGGAGTTTAATCTGCCCAACCCCCCTGACCCTGAATCCAGGCCAGTGCGTTGCCTTTAACTGCCCAGTCGACGGATGAAGCACGGGGGAGACTTCAAAATAATTGAATACTTCCTAACTCTAACGTCCTGCCCTTTCTCTTCTAAGTGTTGTCTAACAAGTCCAGTTTGTTAGAGACCTTATTCTCAAGATCTTAGATTTGTTTTGTGGCCCAAATACTGCGTATCTTACAGATAAATATTATATAATATATGTATGTATGTTTGTATAAATATATTACTTGCAATTCAGGTGACCAGAGCAATGGAGTGATAATAGCACTCTCATCATCAATTTTCACAATCACAGAGAAAAACACACTGAAGCTTAAATTGAGAAATACCAGTTTATTCTTCACAAGTAAAACCGTTTGCATATGATCACTGTGCATAATATTATATACACAATGTTTTATGTATATACAGTATTTTTGGCTTATTTGTTGAATCAAAGCACAAAGTACACATTTTAAGCGTAAAAGCTATTAAATTATTTGATTATCCTAAAAAAAAAGAAAAAAAGTGTAAAACTAGAGGGCAGTGACATTTTCCCCTGTTATCCCAGCATCCTTTGCCATGGCGTAGAACAGACCACGTTTTTCAAACAGGTTGCTCGGAGAATCGAACTCCACTATCCGACCAGCATCCAGCACCATTACCCTGTGTAGATGGAAGACAAGCAGACAAGAGCGACATGCTGAGCAGTGTAAATCCATTACTGGCTGGCAGAGGAGGATCCAGCACAGGCAAATGCTTAAATGATGGATGCATGCATAGAATTGATGCTCTCCATTAGAAATTAAAAATAACATTAGACCAGTTCGTGGGTCCACAGAGGGCAAGGTGAGAGACACAGTATGCTCCTTATTTCAATGCTTTTTTTCCTTGCCACACTGAAATAGGAAGAAGGAGGTGAAGTGGACTGCTAATGTGCTGATAAAAAAAGTGATGGTTAGGCCTTTTGTTTTCTAGCTTCACTCCTACAATGACCTATAATTAAAATACAGGCCTAGTGCAGACCTTGCTGCAGTGAAAAAGGAATTTTTTATCTGAAATAAAATTCAGGGGAGCTTCAGCATGTTACAAAACCAGTTCCTCAATTCCATAACGAGCTGGAGAGCTGAATGGTAAATGGTGAATGAACGGTCTAACTGTATATATATGTATATATATTGTATATATATTTTTGTGTTGACATTGCGTGTGATTTTAGAATTTACCTTTTGTTATTCTCAATTAAGATACCAGTTTTAGCTCAGAAGAAAGTTCGTGCTTGCATTAAAGGAAAATAACATTTATCAATACCAGTTCAAAAATATGAATTCATTCGATAGAATACAATGAATGAATTCATTGATCCTCAGTCTGCACCATCATTCAGCCCTCCTTCAGTGTCTTCTATTGTGCTGCTCGTGGACTTTGAAGTCTGGCAGCCCTTCTCATGTCCGATTCACATTATGAATGTATAATACAGGGGCTGACTTAGACCGTGCACCTGTGGCCATCAGGCCTCCGCCACAACAGAAGATGAACTCTTACATCTGGAACACCTGGTCCATGAACCCAGATACTACATTTTACTAGCCTATTGTTTGGGACTGAAATAAAAAAGGAAGGCATGAAACAATAGAGACAAAGATCCTCTTAATAATAATAGTGACTTGGGCAATAACAAGGATAATATTCTATCTCTAGAAGAGCTCAGTGTCTGACAGGATCTGTCCAACTTAGAAATATGTTGATGAAGATGATGAAGAAGAGGTTAGTTTTTGTTTGTTTTCTTGTTGTGGGAACTTCTAGGTTTCTCTAAGATATTGTACGGTATCAACCTTACTATGTTATATGTTAACGCCTTGGCATAATATATGTTTAGTTTGGCGCTGTATACAAATCAAATTGAATTTAATATAGACCGTGTGATGTAAAGTTCAAAGTTCTTTAATAAGTGGAAATTGTTTCCTCTGCTGCAAATGTTTACGAAGTCAAGACTGGACTGTTTGGCTCAATGTTTAAGCCAAAGAGAACAAAAAGTAAAAAATGTAAAAAATACTGAAATTAATTAATTATCAGCACAAGTTAAATATTCTGCGAATTACAATTAA